>NW_020229872.1:0-40000 GCF_003227715.2 Harpegnathos saltator | reverse complement strand
TCGCGAATCGATCGGTGCGCGCGCGTCAGACGGACTTGACTCGACTCGCCTCTCGTGACACTCGTGACACCCAAATGAAAGATTGTCAATGATGGCGTCCGCCGATATCGTTTCTCGTGTCTGGTCGAAAGCCAACAGTGAAATTATACATGGAGCGTGGGGTTACAGTTTGTTTACACAAATCATCAGGTGTTCCCGCAGACCATCGGGGCACGATTCTCGTCCCCGCATCCGCGATAAAAGCACTTTCTCGCCGTGTATAAGCAACAACTCAACCGGTAACAACTTATAACAACTTATATACGTCAGTATCACCAACAGTCCCCAGCGACGCGATACGCGCGGCACGTCCGGCGTATCGGCACTCCTTTTCGTCGCCCGGACGAAAGTTCCTCGAATTCGATCGACCTCGTTGTCGACTTCATTGTGAAGATCATGTCTAGCCGACTCGATCATCCGCAACATCTCGAACGCCCCGCCGAATACCTCAGACGTCGAGTCCCCCCCCCCCAAGGGGAGATATTAAGCAGGCTCATCTTCGCAATGAGCGACGATAATTTATACTGATATGCTCGGGACATTCTCTCTGCCCTACTCATCTCTTCGAAGCTGTCCTCCGCGTCGGACGAAGAAGACTCGCCGACCCGAGTCGACCGCATCCGAGAACGTAATGATAAGAGTGTAACGAGACGAGTACTTGCAAAGGGAAACGCAATAACGGCAGAAGGATCTCCTCTCCTTTCGGACAGCAGGGGTAACGTCGATCTCCTTGGCTCGTTATTCCGCCAAGCTCGACAGCGAATCGAGCTTCTCCTGACGCTACGTCAGCGGGGGCTGCGACTCCGATGGTAGCGCTGGCAATTGCGGCGTCTGCCGGCTCGAGAGTCGTCGCGGCCAACGTTGCGGGGACACCGGCGGCGTCGATCTCGGCGTGTTCGGCGCGGAACCGGCCGTCAAGCGCCAGTTGCTGCCGGAGAAGGCGCTCGACCTGCCTACGGCGGAGAGATTGGCGTTGCTGCTGCTGCAGGCGACCGCTGCCGAGAGATCCACCCTCGACACGGCTCTGTAATCATCGATCGATCATTTCTTCAGATCTGCCTTCTCGAGATGAGACGTTTGGAGCGACTGACATTTTTTAAGAGCGCAGCGATTCTCATATTGAGTCGACATGACGAACTTGCCGACTTCGGGAAAAACCGCTTCGAGAGAAGAGACTCTTTTCACTTGTTGACTCTCACCTGGAAGGTGGAGCGGATCCTCCGGTGTAGGAATGTAAGCCCGCGGGCCCGCTTCTCGGTCTCGACGTAGACACCACGCTCGCTGATCTGTGCAAGGCTGGCGAAGGTGGCGCGGACGGTAGTAGCCTGGGTGTTTGCGGGGGTGTCCTACCGGAAGACGCGCTTCCGATGCTGCTGGTGGACGACTTCCTCCTCGGGCTCCTGCGATCGAGTTCACGATAATGTAGAAATCTTTCATTCATGCCCGTTCTTTCGTCTTTAATTCGTCTTTCTCGTCTCTTACATTCTTTTTCGTTCTACATCTTTCTCCACCGTAGATGAATAAGTAAAAAATTCAATAATTTGATGGGACGAAAGATCCCGGTGCGATTCTTACCTCTTGGAGGCCTGTCGGCAAAGTCCGGTCGGACAGGTGCGTCCCATCGCGCATTTGCCTTCGCACACCTCCTTCGCCAAGGCAAGGGTCTCATAATTCCTCAGGTTGGACTGGCACGTCTCGGCGTCCGCCTCCGTCAGACTGAGACTGGGGAACCGCTCTCTCAACCTGCGGCGCTCCTGCGTCAAGATACGTTATGTAATGCCCAGATTCGTCGCGGAAGGAAACTCGTATCGATTTGATCGCACCTCCTGCAGGCGATTGGACTCGAAGTCTTTGAGCTGTTGCTGAAAACCGACGTTCGGGTTCGCGATGGAACGGCCCATCCTGACGACCTTGAGCGCTTCCTTCCAAGACAGGTCGGTGGTGCTCATGATGTAGGCCACCGCCAGCGTCACGCTCCTCGACATTCCCGCCAGACTGAAAGAAAGTCGTCGGTGAGCAAAATTTATGAGCGACAGGAAGAGGGTGGAAGAAAAATCTTGCCGAATCGGCAAGAGCTGATTCGCGCGTGTCGAGTGACACCTACCAATGAATCAGAACGTTTCCGCCGCGAAGGCGGGCGGCGTGAATGAAGTCGTTGCAGAGGGAGAAATACTGCGACAAGTTCTGATCGGGAGTGTCGGCGGCCAAGATGCACAGGTAATGTTTGTCCTGAAAACAAGAGCGATCTCCGTGTTTGCTTCGCGTACATTTGCATACAAGCGTCGCTCTTTACTCCGACGCACGCACGCACGCACGCACGCATGCGTGAGCGCGTTTCTCGCGTACTCACCGAGTGTAAACGACGAGCCCCGTCGTGGATGGCCAAGATGTGCGTAATCTTGTACCGCTCCAGCTGAATCATGTCCTTGCTGTCCTGATAATTACCCACGTAAAGACCGGGGAGCACCTGCCGGCACACATCGAGCGAACGAACGAGAACGTTATTAATACGCGGCTCAGCGAAAGGTGACATTTTCGCGGCTACTCTTTAATTAATATTCAAATCGACACCGCCCCGATAACAGACACCCTCTGTAATCAAGAGTCTCCGTGGAACGTATGAAAAGACCCTGACCCTAAATAGGCACGCTGAATGAGCCAGGACGACGCGCGCGATGTTCTCGTCGTTTCTTCCCCTGCGGCTCTAATTTGAAATGCTACGTCTCTTTACGGCAGTCTGTTTGGCAAAAGATTACTTAGACCACCACGACGACGACGACGACGACGACGACGACGACGACGACGACGACGACGGCGACGGCGGCGGCGGCAAATCCGGGTCAGGCTCGCGACGGAGGTATGCAAACGCGGGAATAGATTCGTGATGGGCGTCGACGGGCACCGTAATCTTAGATTAACTTACCCAGCTTGACAAATATTGGATTTTCAATAAGAGGTAACGTTCAAGCTGCTGGCACAGGACTGTCCTTCGCCTGTCGTTTATTACTCGCGGTTACTTTCACCGCCGCGGTACCGCGGCGATTCTTGCCCGACGAGAGATTCTGATCCGACGGCAAAAGTAGCCTCCTTTGGCGGGTTGGAGCAAGTTGCATTTCGGGAATCGGATCAACGAATTAAGACGCATTAAGAGAAGCAATCTCGCAGCGGACTCATTAGTAATTCGAGTCTGACGTTTATTCTCACGGCGTCGCGCTACCACGAAAATATCCCCCGGGTCGTTAGTCGTTAACCCCCTCCCCCCCCCCTCTCCCCTTCCACGCGATTTAATTTCATTCCTTCTTGCTCTTATCACGGTTACGCCGTGCTACCCCTGCGATCCTTCATCGCGCTCTCGTCGCGCGTTGATTTAGTCGGGAGAGAGAACGACCTGGTCGTGGCTCCTCGACGAGGCCGTCGGCGAATGCCTGACGGCCGGCTGTCGTCTCGTGATCGATCGATCCCGGGAAACGGAGGTAAAAAAAGCGCGGGAGGGAGAAAAAAAGTGGGCGACATGTTCGCCCCGTTGAGTGGAGAGCAAAAACGAATAAACAGGCTGTCGTGTCGGCGGCGTTGGCACGCGACGAAAATGCGATTTCGATCGCTCGTGACATCTCGGTGTGTGCGTGCGCTGGTGCATGTATGTGTGTGTGTGTGTGTGTTTCCGCGATTCACGGCAACGTGCAGATAGCGTCGGGGCCATCGATCGATGCACGGCGAGACGTTGCATAGATCGCGATCTCATCCGCTCGGTGACATCAAAGCCGTCACCCACGAGCGACGAAGTCCTCTCGAACGTTTCCGGAGGAATATTTCGATCTCGCACAGACTGCGGGTGGTGCTCTCGATACCATGAGCTTGCCCTCTATCGAAGGATCGCGATCGATCGCGATCCCGAAGCAATTATCTGGCGCGAACGGGAAAATTAAACGTCACACAGAAGCTGACGGGGCCGACATTCGCTGATCGCTGGAAGATTCGCCCGGTCGTTCCGGGCGCGAAACCGTAAACACCGCAGGTAGACGCGGCTGCCGCGGAGAAGACACGGGCGACGGGCGAAACCGTCGTCGGAGGGGATGAAAGCTCGCAGATACGACGGTCTGCGGTTCAGTAATCTCCGGCGAGATTACTGAACATTGAATAATGATGTTTGCATATGCAATAGGCGCAGAGCGCCGGGGGTTTTTTTTTATCGCTCGGAAACACAACTGGAGATTTCGATCGGGGAGGATGACTCGTTTCTTCGCGACTCGCCGTGCGCGTGTGCCGACGTAACGAGAGCGAGATGAAGAAGTAAAGGGAGATGGACAATTTATCAAACGTATTTAGACGAGGAATCCGTTCTTCGCAAAGAGTGCCAGTTTGCGATCGATCGTGTTATCTAAAATCGGCCGACACGCCCCATTGTGCGATAATGAAGCGACACACTACATGTATAAAAGATGAGACGGACACTTCCTCTTCCGTCTCTCCCTCTCTCTCTCTCTCTCTCTCTCTCTCAATTGGCGCGACGAGTCGCGAAATTACGCGGCAGCGAGCTCCTCACGAATTTCTCACCTTGTTCATGCCGTTCCCCATGATGCTGCCGCGGTGACGAGCACGTGCTGAAGTGTTATCGATTGAAAGGCGCACGAGTTCGCTGCCGGCCGCCGTCGTCTCCAGCCTCTTGAACTTATTCCTCGACGATTCGACACGATGCGATTCTCATCGCCGGAGAAAGCGGCATTGTTCGCCGAGCACCATCCTCCGCGATATAGATCGAGGCTCCATTAAGCTGCCGCGCATTCGGGCACTCGTACACATCGCCGACGTATAGCTCTCGATTATAGCGTGAGAACGTGGCGTGGACCACGTGGCTCGCGGCTCGCTCGACCTTTCCTCATTCCGACATTCGCGGATTTATCGTCGTCTCGTAACGTCGTTATCTTGCCGCTATGTCGCAACGCTTGTTCCTTCAGCGACCATATTGTGCGCGCGCGCGCGCGCGCGTGTGTGAATGTGCGTTTCGAAGATGTGTGTACGTTGTTTCGAATTCTTGTCTCTATAATCCGCTGAGTTGCGCGCGCTTAAGCTACTCGCAAGCGTTCCTCTCGGTGACGTTTCCTACGTCTTCTCCGGGTAGAATGAGGCTGCATCCTCCGGCGGACCGGCGCTCGTCCTGCTTCTCGTGGCGCGAGGCAACACTGGGATTCAAGGACGCTTTTTGCCGCCTCTTTGTCGAAGAGCTTCTGACTTTTGCGTACAGTCTAGCCGACGGGATGGATTCCATTTATATGCGGATTGCAGGCCCCGGAGCACACAACGGGACGGGAAAAATACAGCGCGCGCGCGCGCGCGTTTTAGACGAGGTTTTTTCCGCGCGGCCAGGCTGGAGCCAATCGGCTTTTCGGCATGAAGCTGTACGTTGAGCGAGATAGAGCTGTCTCTTCGGAAACCTGCCTGTAATCATGACGCAGTACCTTTAATATTGCGGGAAAAAGTTGTCAGTTAATAGCATCGAGATATCGTGCAACGAAAATAGCGGGAGAGCAGAGAATTTGTCTTGAGTATCGATCAGCGATACGCGGCACGATTGCCTCGCTCGAAAGAGGAAACGCGCGCTTGTTCTTTCGAGAAAGTGGGACAAGTTATTGATAAATTGTCGTCCCGCGTATCGCATGTGTGTGCGTGTGATCTCGACGGTCGTCTTAAGAACGGACAAACGAGCTGGGGACGATTTGCTGAACATTTCATTCCGCGAACGACCTCGCGACGTCGCGATTGATTAGCTGAAATAATATTTCCGTCTTGCCCACGAAAAAAATTACTACGTGCAGCGGCCAATTCCGACTAGCCGAGCGGCCGCCGTTATCTCGAAAAGTGGACGGAGATGAGCGGTTTAAAGAAGCGCTACGCTTATCGATTGTTTCAAAATCAATAAAATGGATTATAAGGACTCGGCTCTACCTGCTAGTACGTTAACCTACTTACGCCAGTAGTACTGACGTTTCCGCTCTCGAACGAAAACAAATCTCGTAATTAAAGCTCATGATTAATCGTGCGGCGATACGCGGCAATTTTGCGCCGTCCAACCACAGAGCGTCTTCGATCGAGCAATTTTGTGAACAGATTATTTCCAAACATTTGGCGACACACACACACACACGAAAGAGAACATATTATTGATCCTCGGACGTAGTGATGCAAAGAAAGGTTTAATTGCGCAAAGCCGTGAATATATATGAAATTAGCGTCGATCGTCAAGGACTTTGAGATTGCTGGCCAGTGCCAGAAAAATAGCGCTCCCGCAGCCAAAACGGCGCATAGCAATAGATATGTTTTTGCCGCGAGATCGCGGCATATATCGCGGCACAGAATGTATACGCGTTTATGTAAATTCCGATCCAATATATTGGCCCAATATGCGCGACGCAATATATTCTTGTTATTCAGGAGCAAAACACCGCGATATGAAGAGGCTTGCACTTTGATTCCGAGCTCGAGAGAGACGAGCTCTGCGACATTTCAGTTTGGCCGCAAAAAGCGCTCGCTTTCGATAAATGGCGCTCGCTTGATATTTATAGACAGATGAATCGACAAAGAGCGATGTGTAATTGCGGCACCGCTAGGGGTAAAAGTTTAAAGGATCTCGCATTCTCAGTCTGAAAGTATTAGTTTGGTCGACCGCCAAGGGAAAAGTTGAAACTCTATCGACGTGGCTGGAAGTTATATTAATTGCAACGACAGCTTGCGGATTCTCCACGACGACCTCGTAACTCGATCCACGTCATCGTTTAGTAAGCATGAGGCACGAAGTGTACGAGCCCGCGCTTAGAAGAGTTGTAATTATAATGTGTTTTTCTTTGAGGGGAGTTTACGAGAGAATATTTGAGAGAGGGGCCGGAACATTTAAAAACTCCTTCGTAATGCAACAGATAAGCCATGCCATTGAATTTCTGAAACATGCATTCGTCACGATAATGCGAGGAAAGTTGGTTGAGTCACGATTAGTTTTATTTCCTTGAATTCCTAAATCGATATCAGCGTCGCATCAAGTAATTAACAACCGCGAGTTCAATCTTAAGTGAAAAAATCTGAAAAAGTCCAGGAAAGAGATTATATTTTATTATTATATCGATGAGTCATCTGCTTCGTGAGGTAAAATGTTATTCGAAAATTTCTTCATGGACTTTTAACACACGAGTGAATCCACAAATCACGATAAAAGACCACACGTGCGTGGAAATATACAACGGATAATCTTGAGAATCTCTGTCGAATATCTAATCTAATCAACAGGCTAGCTGAATATTTATTGGTATTTCTGCGTATTATCTGCTGCCGCATGGAAGCGCTTATAAATAAAAGCCAGAGTGAGAGAAAAGGAATATAGCCGCAAGCTGAAAAGTGCGCTCTCAGTGATGTTGCGACCTACTCTTGAAATAAAAGGGTGATCCGATATATACGTACGAATGGAGAATTAAGTGGAAACCAATCCGGGACCGATGAATCGGAAGCTGTCTCTCGCGGTGGAAAACGTTTTTACAGTAAATTTTTTCTCGTGCCAATCGTACGAAATTAATTCATTAAAATTGAGTGCGCCAGGGATGCATTCGTTAAAATCCCTTTCATCTGTTAGCCAACAAAGGCCGCCTACGGTTCCCCGGCTGTTTTCTTTGATCCTCGCGAAATACATGCATATCGAGATTTATCCTTTAATCAAGGTAAAAGCTATAGCCACATTATAAATGATGCAACGACGAGTCGCGTCGTCTTCTGTCGAATGCACCTCAATGCAAAGAGATGGGGCGATTAAACGGTAATGACGATATTAGAGCATTTATTCATGCCTGAGATCAAAGCGACAATGGCGGAAAGACGTACAAACTAGAGGGAGAAAGCGAAAGAGAGAGAGAGAGAGAGAGAGAGAGAGAGAGAGAGAGAGAGAGAGAGATTGCTGAGGGGAGCCAGCGCTTTGATAAAAAACGAAAAAAAAGAAAAGAAACACACTCGCATTGAACTGAATTCAACGAAACTCCGACGGAAGAGATCCAGGAGTTTGCGAGACGCACCTGCGAAATCCACATGGATCATCGGATCACTCGAGCGACGTCGCGGCAAGAGGACACCGTGGGAGAAATAGCTTCCCCGAGAGCAATAGCTCTCCTCCCTTATCGCGGATTAGCTCGCTTGCACTCTCAGCGCACTCGTCCCTCCGAAGGAGCAGCCCGAGTCACGGAAGAATCGTAGGCCCCGCGCTCAACTACTTCCGCTCAGCTAATTCCTGAGATAGGTGGTTCGCCACCGTCGCCACCGCCGCGGTCGCACAAGCGGATCGTGCCTCTTTAATTCCATCGTTCGGTCGCACTTTCGGTCGTCTCGTCCGTCGCACACGGTTGTAGCAGATGTGCACTGTATTGCAGAGCGCGACTCGTGTGTGTCGCCCTCTCCCTCGTCTCTCTCTCCCCCCCCCCCCTCTCTCTCTCTCTCTCTCTGTCTTTCCCTCTTTCTCACCGTCGACGACTTGACGGAAGGGCGCGTCGTACGAAAACTATCCCGCTCTCAGGACGAGCAGCGCGCAAGGAGCGGACGCAATGGATTTCCCCGACACGGCATAGCGGGAACAAGAAGAATACGTAAAGAGGGTGGGTGAGAGAGAGAGAGAGAGAGAGAGAGAGAGAGAGAGAGAGAGAGAGAGAGAGAGAGAGAGAGAGAGAGAGAGAGAGAGAGGTAAGCGCAAAGTGGGGATGAACTAAACCACTACGGGGGGGCAGTAGCTAGGGCAATGTGCAGGATAGTGGGGTAGATCCTATCACTGCGCGAATAGCCGTGCTCGAATGCGTGTTGCCGGTTTCGATGTATTGCGGCGTCGTCTTACGCCGGGGATTCCCTCGTCCTGCAGGAGGATCACACCTTAGATTAGCCCGGTGTGACGATGAGCCGGAACCGTGAGTAGGAGGAACGCACGTTGACGGGGCGACGATACGGACGGACGAAGGTGGACACCCTTAACCTTAAGCCCTTAAACTGTCGCGGCACCACGATCGATTATTGTTCGCGGTGTTGAACAATGTCCCCGGCTCAGGCTGGATCAAGCCGATCAAGCGACGTCCCGCGGCGAACCGAAAGGCAGAGACAGGCGGTCTCTTTCGAGCGGGGTAAACTGAGCGCGTGGTACGACGGGCGAGATACGAGCATCTTGCGAGGCGTCGAGGCTATATCGATAACCGCCGGTTATCGAGGAGGATCGTGCCAACCCACTTCCTCTTATCTATTACGCGATCACGTCGCGACGCTGCAGCCGGCCGACGTCGTCGTCGTTCTCTCACGTCTCGTCCGCGGGAGAATCTGCGTCCCGTTGCAAATTCATTGCCACGAGGTGGGCGAGATTGAAGGCGGAAATCTCCTAACCGATTCTCCGCCGCGACGCCGCGAAAGGGCGAATGTGTAAAGCGCGGAGGATCGAAGGGGAGGGGGGGGAGGTGAATTGGCACGGCCGGATTAAGCGACTCGATCCCCCGGTCGGACCAAGAGTACACGACTTTGCGGCTCCGCTCGGTCGAGAGATCTCGGAGGCTGAGACGGTCCTTCGCCGCGATCCTCGCGAGATTCGCGAGATCCTCGACTGCCGTGAAGACTGCCGCGCGATTGTATGTTGCCCGTTTCCGAGTTTCCGCCCTCGCCCACGTTCCGGGACATCACCCTTCGCATGCTCACCGTTTACAATCCGCCCCTGAGGGTAAGTCGAGGACGCCGGGGGTGGCCGATACGCCGGCGTCGCTGTCGGGCTCGCGCAGAAGCCGCTCGATAAAGGCGCCCCTACCCTTTGGCCTCTCCTGCCCTCTCCTCTCCTAGCCCCTGCCCCTCGACCCTGCCCTACAAACCGGAAATCTAGTGTAGTAGGACTTGCATACAGGCTACTGGGCTACGCTCGTGGTCATAAATGGCGGATAGCGCTGGCCTACGGCACCAACCACCACGCGATCATCCTTGAATGGGGCTCGCGTATCCCGAGAGAGCGGAGAGGAGAGCGCGCGCTCTTCTCCCGCTCTTTTTCCGCTCGTTTCCTCGCGAGCGAGTCGCTGCAGCGACCGGGCCGGGCGCGGCTCATGAAAAATCGCATGAGCAGGTAGATAAGAGACCGCGCGGACGAAACGTCGGCGCAATCTCGGCCGCGCTAGCTATTACATCGCCAAATGGTCCATGCGCGCTTCATGTCGATCTCACGCGATTCTCGCGCGTTCGACCTGCTCGCGTCCCTCTGAAACTTTACATTACCGGCGGTATCCGTGCCACGTTTTACAACCGCGTATTTGCCGCGTGCCTTTCGATATTAATGAGATGCGATGTTAATGAGGTGCCCCGGAAATGTTTCGCACAAAAGACACGCGCTCGTAGAAAAATCTCGCAAACACGTATCGACAAGCGTGGAGGTCGGGTCGGTGTTAACGCAACGGTATAATCATGTCAATAACGTGCACGCTATGGTAATTCCATCTCGTCTCAATGCGTCAGTCTCTTTGTAAAATGTTACCCACTCGACGGCTGAATGAGAAAAGATAGCATCGTGTCAATGTGTTTCGAGTGACACTAGCGACTATGTACTCCTTGCTCTCATCGTAGGCTCTTACTCGGTGCTACTACAGGCACGAAGATCCACTTTGCCGCGCTGGAACAAGCGCGAGCCGAGAGACGCGGATTTTTGGGGATCCGCTCTTCCCTCATCCCAGCGCGAAACTCACCCGATTCCCGGGGATAAAAATATCCAAATATTAGACGCGATCGCAGCGTAAATATAAACACCGTGTGCTTTCTCTTTGTATTAATTTCATGGACGAAAATCTATAAGAGAATTCCAAGTAACACGTGCACGTACCTCGTATTATCGTACTTGTATTATCTCGTATTATACATAAAAAAGAATGCGTACAATCTTGCTTCTAAGGTGTACTTTCATCTTTTTAGCACTGGTCTTTATTTTTAAGACGGAATTTTCTCACGTATTTTAAACGTGCTATCGCACGTTTTGCCATCGTTTTGCTATCGCTTTTTTATTCCAATTTTCCACGTGACTGTACATAGCTCTAAGCATGAAGCCCGTCAAATATGAATTTCAGATTAATCCACTCGAGCACATCTCTTCGGACGGAAGAAGAGCGCGGAATACATTTCTCAGCGCAATCTGATAAAAAAATATTTATATCTTTATCCACTTGGAAATGTCACACGGCAAATTACACATCGTGTATGTGTGTGTGTGTGTGTGTGTGTGTGTGTGTATATCGCGCTACTCGCGCTAATAATATAATGTCATATATGCGCATATTAAGGGACGTCATCCCTTAAAATATACGCGAACGATTACATCGCCGTGTGCATCGTTCTAAAATTATATTCTCAACTTACGTAGAAGATCCACTATAAATATATGTAACAGGAGAGGGGCACGCGTACAGTTTTATTTGCAATAGTACTTATTTATAATCTTAAATATAATACTTTTTAATACGTATACAATTACATCATTTAACACATATATTCGACACAGCCCTTTTTACATGTTAAAGTAGCCTACTAATACTTGTGTTTTGTACATCACAATTCCTCGAGGACGGCCAGTGTCTCTGGTCGATCGTGTTGGTCCGCGACGATCATGAGGACAAGATAAATATTAGCGGTGTTAATAGGGAAGAGGAAGTAAGCCCTGTTCTGTCGTAGGATCTCCGCCCTTTGCTTTTAGCGTGAGAGAGTGCCCGTCGCCGGTTACTGTTGTTTCAATCTCGTCTCAACGGCGGAAGTACCCTTTTCGACGGGAACATAACAGGTCAGAGCCAGGCCGAGAAGTACCAAGGAAGTGCCGCACCACCAAAGCAACGACGTCGACTCGTCAAAGACGGCGAAGCCCACGAGAGCCTTCAAACGAGAAAAGCGGGAAATACGTATTTAGCTAACGCCCCTTTACAAGCCCCGATTCTACGACTCTACGATTCTACGACTGATTGACGCGAGTCTTCCAAGGCTTCTTCGCCGAGTTTGCCGATATGCTCGCGCGCCTTCCGACAGCTCGAGCGGTGAAAGAAACGCGAGATATCGAAGATCAATGAGCGCGTTATTAGCGCGAGCCACGTGTTGGGCATAGTCGATATACTACACGACGGCACGATGTATACTACACGACGGATTTAACCTCTTTTCCGAAGGATGCCCGTCGGTGACACTCTTAAGTTGAAGTGCCTATATCCTCGCGAACTCAAACTTGATCTCGTGAATGTTTAACACACTTCGCGCCGACACAATCGATACGCGCGCGGTGTCGCTTCACAGCGCGAGCACGTATGGGAATTGAACGCGCGACTTCCGCTCAACAGTTACGAGTTCAACACTGCGTACAATATACGCGCGACAGTACTACGACATTAGGTGTCGTCAGGATTACGTACAATTAACGGGAGGGACGATGCTTCGCCTCTCGCGCAAGGATCTCGATAATTTCGACGTCAAACGCGCGACGCGAGACGAATAATCGTCGTTGTTCTTGTAACGTGTAACACGGCGGAGAGAACGGCGTGTCATTGAAAGTGCCGGCGTGAATATATAATATTTGTCGCTATTTGTCGCGTTAATAATTCCGATAGGCGCGTTTCCCCGCGCGTTCACAATGCAACCGCCGTCGCGAGATTGCGTTTCAATCATATCGCGCTGTTCTCGTTCGATCGCCACGTAACTGTCGACATATAATTGCTGTGACCGCATTGTGCATGTTCGCGGAATTGCGTCTAGTTAGCCAAACAACTTTCACTCTTTGCGAACCGACGCACGGAAATGTGCATTAGTCTTGACGTGGAGCGTAGACGAACAGACGCAGAGAGTAGCGCGGGCGCGAATGTATATTCTCATATTCTCTCATATTCTCTCAGAGACGGGTTCGTCGCCGACGGATTCGACGCTCGATGAAGGGGAGATCCGGTGAGAATTGTGTGAAAGCAATTCTGATCATTTAACGACTCACCGAACAAACATAATTCGTGGCTGCGCTGGCGACCGTCACCGGTAATGAGGATCCGCTGCCGTTGAGCGCTTTGACAAAAAACGTGCATCCCACGGTGTTGCACGTGATCATAAGAGCCAGGAGCGCTGCTTTGAGCAACAACGACGGCTTTTGCAAAAAGATGAAAACCCTTTGTTTAATGCGACACGCGTTACCTCGTTTCCAAACGAGCGAGCAACTTGCGCCAGATTCGCGATGAATCATGGTCAAATAGCGCGTTAACGTGTATCGATAAAAAGAGAGAAAGAGAGAGAGAGAGAGAGAGAAAAGGATAAAGCGAGCAAAAATATAAAAGTCACGCCTTACGATTTCCGCAGAACGTTCTTTACGAGTGTTTTAACCTTTCCGGTACGGCGCTCGTCCGCCGTATAATGTTATCATACTTTAGATTAGACGACCGAGAACAAGCGCGAGATACTTTCATATACATGTATTTTATAATAAACTATTACCAATGTGTATATATAATTTGCTTTTGATAAAAAGAGAAAATAATTTTGAAAGTTCAGGTAAAAATTACATGTTGATATGAACATTAATAAATGCCTAACAGCCGACATCCCAGGCAGAATAGAAAATCATGATGACATTAAAATGACGAAAAGATGACCGAGTCATGATGAAAAAATTTTCCTCATCATTTTGACGTCATTTTGATGATGTCATCATGATTTTCTGTTCTGCCTGGAACCCAAGTGGAACAAAAAATCATGATGACATCAAAATGACAAGAAAATGACCGAATCATGATGAGAAAAAGAGTTTTTCTCATTATTTTGATGTCATTTTCATGTCATCGTGATTTTCTGTTCTACCTGGGAATATGTCTGTTGGCGGCTGGTCGACTAAAATCGACGCTCGTACCAAAAAGGTGAAATTAAAACTAGACGATAACAGACATAAACGCGTTCTCCGCCGTTACATCGATCGTAAGGGGTTGCGTTAATCATGAAGATCAACTCAAATTGAGAATGCTAGTCGAGCATTCGAACGACTTCATTGAATTTATCTCGACGGTTATCTCTCTCTCTATGATATCCAGCGCGCGCAATCGGGTACATAACAAATACAAATCGCCAGCAAAGGTGCGTTGATGTTGCGCTCGTTGCGCTCGCGCTCGGCGGTTTCTCTCAAGTTTCTCTACAATACTCGAGATACGCATCAGAGAATCCGATTACACACAGTCAACGGCGCGATTCGACCGCCTTATATTTTCCGAGATCTCCGCGCGAGTGTGGCCGCACCGGACGCAAACAACGGTGCGCCCGATTGCGCATAAAATCCTGGCCGCTCCGGCGTTACTCTCGAGGTCACGCGGTTGCGAAAAGCTCACGACTACGAATTGTGCGTGTGAAGGAAACGAAGGGAGATCTCTCGCGCGGCCCCGGAACCAGTCAGTCGCTCGATACTTTCACTCGCACCTCCTCCGGATTCGAATCTACCGCCAACTTACCAGCGACGATGCATCAGCGCCACCGGCGAGCTTGCCCAGAAGACTGCCGCCGGTCGCAAAAATGCCAGCCACCACCGCGAGATGTGCCCCGCTGCCGCCAACACCGTCGCCATGCCGGTGCCCCTCCATATCGGCTGATAACGAGACGAGAATATCTAGACGTGATGAGATTGACAAGCCAAGGCCGCTCTCGAATGAGGAAAACGTACGCGCGCGCGAGAGAGAGAGAGAGAGAGAGAGAGAGAGAGAGAGAAAGAGAAAGAGAGAGAGAGCAAGGTGCGCGATAAAAGCTCGCTTACCGGCAGCTCTTATCTGCTCACGCTGGATTAACAAGCAGATGAGGTCGATGCCGACGACGGCGAAGACGAGGTAGTCGATATCGAGCACGATCGCACGCAGCCGATGATCAATCCGTGAATGACAGATGAGAATCGCGGCGGTTGCAACATTGAGTCACTGTAAGAGCATGCGCTCTGACGCGACGACGACGACGACGACGGACGCGCGGCGTTTTCGAGCATGACTGGAATTTGTAATTTGACAGAAACTAATTACGCAAATATGCAGCATGACGAGGTACAACACGAGACGAACAGCGCGACCTGCGGTAAGTTTCCTCGAACGCGACGTATGACTGACAGAGAAGCATCTAGCGCTCAAGTCGGGCAGACATTGAGAAAGACAGGTGCGTTCTCCGTTTCGAGCCCTTCACGTATCGTCTGGAAGAGTAGTCCCCAGGGACAGACGTGACGTGCGGTGAGATCGCGCGCGCGCGCTTCGTCAATCAGCTGGTTGTCAATCGAACATTCCGGGCGTGAACGCGATGTCGCGCTCAGCATGAGCGACGAAGAGAGAGAGAGAGAGAGAGAGAGAGAGAGAGAGAGAGAGAGAGAGAGAGAGAGACTCGGCGGTTGTCGCTTATCGACCGGCTGGAGGCTCGATGCAGAACGGTTACGCAATCGACTTTATTTGCAGCCTGCGTGTGCGATCGTCGCGAGGCAAGCAGGCGAGGAAGCAGCGCGAGTCGCCGAGGCTCCCGCGCGCGCAAACATCCGCGGATCGCGAGCGATCGTGATCGCGATCGCAATAATTAAGCGCACGCTCGTCATCTGTCTGATTCGTTTCGAGCGAGCGAGCGAGCGAGCGAGCGAACGGAGCAAGCTCTAGTCGAGTCGTCGATCGGTTGGCCGGTCGGTCGGCTGAACGGTGAACGGTAGTGCCAGGTCGCGAACAGACGGAGCAAGACGAGGCGAGGCGTGCGCGTGCGCGGGCGATCTCTCGCAGGTAGTTTAAAAATGGCGACCGACAGGTAGACGTTTCCGCGGCTTGCACGCGCTGGCAAGCACGAGGAACGCGAGCGAATTCTCGCCACCGAGAGGTGGCCGCGTACCGTATCTCGTGAGACACGCGCGCGCGCGCGCGCGCGCGCGCCCGCGCGTTCGCGCGACTTACCGCAGCTTGTCGCACACCCGGCGCACGATTATGCCGTGTTATTCTTCGTGATGGACAGGCGCGGAAAATGCCAAGTGAATGAATCGCCGCGGCCGTCGTCGTCGTGCGTCCGACAGTCCTCGTGCGAGTCCGTGCCCTCGTCCTCGTCGCTCGCGAATACGTTGTTGTCGTCGTCGTCGTCGTCGTCACTCGTTACATTCCGCTTTCGCACATAAGCGAGCGCGGAGAGAAAAGGGGGAGAAGGAAAGCGGACTGTCGCCACCGCCACCGCCACCGCCGCCGCCGCCGCCGCATGTCTAGCCGCGCGCTCGCATACGTAAGTAAAAATGCGTTTACTCGTCGATTTTCGGCCGCTCGCCGATCGGCGAGCTCGATATCTCTGTCTCTTTCTCTTTCTTTTCGCCCGTAGCCGTGTGTATGCACGTTCCCGCGCGGACACCCGTCTCTCACGGCCTATTCGCGAGATCCTGCGCGATACACGTCCCTGCGCGCCGAGTCCTGTGGCCTTGAACGCGATGGCTTCTCGGTGCCTCGCCAGGCGATATAATTGGCAGGAAGTAAAATACATCCGCTCGACAGCGATACGTTACACTGTGGGATACTGTGCCGTGCCACCGAATTGATCGCGCACGGTTTGATCGTCTCTTCTGTGCAATGAGGATCGCACGAGGAGCTGCGCGACGAACGAATTCCCGTGAGAACGTGCGGATTTATTATGCTATCGACTAATTTTCCGCGGTGATTGTGTGCAAAGTAACGCGCGAGCGAGGTGCTCGATTCGGTGCTCGAATAATGAACGAGTGTTGCCTGTGTGCTTTATACGTATAGCTGGATTTTGTGTCACTAGGTGTTATTGAAAGATTTCATGAAATGACAATGAATTATTGAAAGTTCAAAGGATCATTACATTGATAAATACTACATTTTCTCATATCATATTTCCCCCTTCCCTGTTCTTTATTCTTGCTGCTTGTCGTACTCCACATTTTTTCTTTCTTTTCCTTTGGGAAGAATAAACTCGATAAACTCCTTGGGTGAGTAATAAGCGAGATGCTTGTTTTTCACATATTATCTCTGAGACATAAACCTTACCTAGTCAAGGTGAGGTTGGAGTGTCTAAATATGTACATTCCTGGTGGCATCTAATGACGTAGTGCATTTCTTGTTAAGATTAAGGATAGAGAGTTTACTACATGTGCAATGTGTGCTATGGATATATAATACATATAGTCTGTGTACTTGAAAAAGATCTTACATGTTAGATCCAGTTAGTGTGAAAATACATAACTTGGCTGTATTTCAGATAAAAATGTACAAAGTACAACAGTATATCTAATTATAAAGAATTTGCACCGATATTATAGCTTGCTTTTTTGCATTTGAGCTATTTATTTCTTCTTGTAAACTTATGCATCATCTGTCAGATGTTACTTTCTTCCAAGAGCACCAGTAATCTTTACAGCTAATTAGAGTTGAATACGATGGTTCTATTTATAAATGTTTCTTTGAAATCGTTCGGTTTAAATTTATCCGTTTTCCTTTCCAAGAAATATTCTATAAAAACGTACTCTCTCTCTCTCTCTCTCTCTGTACACAACCTTAGAAAGGAAACACACATCAGTATCAAGTTGCTGTCACTATTCATGGAGAGCTTTTTGTAAGCGTGTAGAAACATTTGTGCAAATATTGTGTGTTTACTTACCTAAGTGCTTGATAAGTTTGTTGGAGCATCAGGTTAAAATATGCTATCATTTCTGTCAGATAACTGAGGTAGAATCAGTTAGGTCTCGTATGCATTATTGAAAAAATAACTGAAAATTCTGATTATACCAGTATGACATCCAGTGTTTATCAAAAACTCTTAAGTTATCTGCGAATGAGATCTTGGCTTTGTAAACATCAAGGTAAAAAAAACTGCTTTGTCTTTCATTATTCTTTCATGACAATTTTGCGGTCCTCATTTGGGACTGCTAACTTTAAAATTTAGCCAACAAATTTAGAGACAAATGTATCAAGAAAACCTTAACTAATATATTTAATTGTGACTTGAGAATATTTATTACGTGTTTAACCATTCTGAAGCCAATTAATTTATTCTTCTGATGTATGGTTTGAGAAAGTATTTCTCTGAGATAGTGGGGAAAAAGATATGTTTTCGTATATGTGTGATATGTGCCTGGCAGGAGTGTGAATTTAAACTCGATGGTGATTTGTTTTCTTCCTTTTGCGAACAGGTAAATATACCTGCAAAAATTACAAGCACTTAACGATGGAACACTCGGAGTTAGTAGCAGAAATGGTACATGTCGAAAGACTGACGACACAAGAACGGTTGCATTTAGCACGACATCGTAGACTTCAACAATTAAAAGTATGGAGACAACGTGAAAAGGAATGGTTACGTCATCAGACCAGGCATACGAGTAATAAACGCCACATATACTTTAGCGATAGCGTTATGTTGTTGGAAGCAGCTGCGAGAAACGATATTGATGAAGGTAAAAAGAAAAGTGCGCGTATTATTTAGAACTTGGACGATTTGTCAAGGCATTGCTTCGCCGACATTTACATTCTATTTTCTTCCTTTCTTTCAGTAAGACGGCTCTTGAAGAAAGGTGTAAATCCTGACTCGACGAACGAAGATGGCTTGACAGCGTTGCATCAATGTTGCATAGATGACAACGAAGAAATGATGAAATTACTCATTGAATTCGGTGCTAATGTGAATGCGGAGGACAGTGAGAAGTGGACACCGTTGCATGCCGCTGCTACGTGTGGTCATTTGCACTTAGTGAAATACCTTATCGCCAGGGGTGCGAATTTATTGGCTGTTAACGCTGACGGCAATATGCCGTATGACATTTGCGAAGATGAGAAGACGCTAGATTGTATTGAAGGTAGGAAAGAAAAAATCTCGTCAAAGTTCCTTACATTTTTTAAGATATGGTGGTTTACATTTAATTATAAGTGTGCTGTAATTATACAAATTATTTTCTCACAACACAGGGGAAATGGCGAGGCGAGGAGTTACTCAAGAATTAATAGACGAAACAAGAGCATCGACCGAGGTTCAAATGCTACGGGATTTACAAAAGATCGCTTCCTTAGGGGGGGATCTTGAATACAAGGACCATCAAGGTGCCACACCTGTATGTATCTTTATCTCTACGCAGCATTATACAACACTTGAGATCGCATAGCTAAACCGCGAGTTTTATTGTAGCTTCATATTGCATCAGCAAATGGCTATCTGAGAGTCGTGGAATTTCTTCTTGACCAACACGTATCAACGGATGTGGAAGACAATGATAAGTGGCAACCGGTTCACGCAGCTGCATGTTGGGGACACGTAAGTTTGCATCGAAATGATTTTTATTCGTGTTATTACAATGTACATATGTATAATTTTTCGTTGCGTTCGTAGCTGGAAGTACTTGAGTTATTAGTACAAAACGGAGCTGACCTAAATGCGAAGAATAAACACGACGAAACCCCTGCAGGTGAGATTTCGGGAGACCGGGTCATTTCGATCTATACTTTTTTACTTCATTCCTCTGCATTTTCACTGTTATCGCTGCAGACATATGCGAGGATCCGGAAATCAGGGAGAGGATAGTGGAATTGAAAACGGAACAAGAGAGTAAACGACTTCGTGAGGCACAAGGACGGCGAGTACGTAGGTCACAGAGCATAAATACACGGACACAAAGCGTACGTCGGACATCTATCCGGGACAAGGTTCTCACTACGAAGAAAGACGCTCAGGAGGAAGCTCGGTTAAGGTTACAAGCGCAACAGGTACAACGAACTTCGACGCCTAAAAATACACCGAAGTATTTCCCGCTTTTCCGAGATGTAAATTAATGCTAAAGATCGGCTTCACTGCATAAGCGTATGCTAATCACCGTGGGATATATTTCAGACGTACGTTAGTGCTCCCACGCCTAGTATCCCACCATTGGAGAATAATACGCAAGAAGTAGGGGACCACGAGACTGATTCTAGCGCACTGACGCCAGCGGTGCGAAAAGGCCCCGAAGGAAAAGACAACGAGTCTTTCCTTCACGAAGATGTTGATAAAGATTCAGGTATATTCCAAATGTATTCTTGCTTGCATTGGTTGTGGTTCGGTAGAATACTGTGGTTAATGGTAGCTTTGTGCGAAATGACTTCAGAAAGTATATACCTCGATCAGGAGATTCAAAAGTTGCAGATGTATGTACACACATGTGCATATATCACATGCTGATGATATGGTTCATAGTATCCGAAGTTACGAATACGTTTGATGCGAACATAATTTGGTCGAAAAATGTACGTAAATTCCTTTGATCATTTCATGCGTTCGTTGTGAACACAACACGGGGAATTATTACTCCCGAGAGAAGAGAGAAAACAAGAATGATTATAGAATTATATAAATATCGTTTTGTACATGAATATTACGTACCTCGTGCGTGCATGCGTGCGTGCGTGCGTGTGTGCGCGCGCGCGCGTACGTGTGTGAGAGGACAAGTCCGAAAAATAAACGGACACATCTTCGTATGTTTGTACGTCAATAGGCAAAATTTTATGCACACTGATAAGAGAGAGAATAAAAAGGAAGCAACCCCGGAGAATCGAATAATCCTTAGACTATTTAGAGACTATATTGATCTGTCAATTGCAAAACAGTCGATCCCCCATGAATGTACTCTGTTGAACTCACTGTGTTAGCTGTCGATTATTTACCAGCTTTTCTTTTCTTTTCACTACTGCGTGCTCCTGAATAATTGCGAGGTTAGTTTTCTACGTCACTTTCCTATTTCTTTAATTATTACATTTCACGATTTGTAACAATGCATTCTTAATTATGTTACCTTTTTTTCGTATCCATACACGTCACGACGCAGACTCTGCGTCGAGAGTTAGTCGCTCATAATGTACGTACCCTAAGTATTTACATGTGCTACGCATACACAATGCATTTTTCTCTCTAAAAGTGTTCTTACACATGTTAAAACACGTATATACTCAACGTACACGTACACACACCACACATACATTTCGCTTTTTCCACACACCGAATCTCTTTGGCAAGGCCTAAGTGGTTAACTAGCTTCTTGAGCGTATCGTCATCGTGTGGCCCGCGTGTTAGCAAAGCTTAGCGGCCACGCAAAGCGCAACACAGAATAAATAATCAAATGTACCGATATCCACTATAGGTATGTCGAGATGTTTCTGTACTTTCTTACGTAAACTAGAGTCCAGGCGATTTAGAGAACTGTATACACGCCGCATTAGTAGGGCACGCGATAAGTAGAATTGATGACAAATATTCTATACTCTTTATACATATTGTACCATGTGCAAGTCTTTTTTTTTTTTTTTTTCTTTTCTTTAGAATATAAGTACGTACTTAGAAGACTGTTACTGTTTGGCAAACTTCTGCCGGATGATGCGCTCGTAGTATGACGGGCGAATTCTGAGCCTATATATAAAAGCATGGATCTAAAACTGATCGCAGTTATATCGAATTTTTATGTACTCGTTTCGACAAATTCTACGTCTCGTATTGGAAACTGTTAGTGAAACTTTCCGCTAATCCACACAGCGAATGCTTTATATCCATTTTATCTTTACGTACTCGAATGTGCGTGCGTGACTGGATCACTCCGCTCTCTATTATCCGAAGTAGTCAATTTGAACAATAAAGGAAACATATCAGACTTAGTGGTGACAAGTCATTGGTGGATAAATCTCCAACGAACACCTTTCTTTACTACATTACTTCCACCTCCACCCGGACGGTAACATCGCTCTAGACGAATTATTCTGGAATTATCACTGCATTCTCTTCATTGAGTACCAATGACAAATTGTAATCACCAATGTCTCGTTACTACATAACGAATAACGCGCAAGTATATATAATTAGACCGACCGTTTATAGTATATATTATTATTGGACTGAATAGTCTATACTATTAAAAGGAAGGAATTTCATCTTATAGTAAAAAATACGAAAACGCACAGATATATCGTAGTCGTTGAGCCAGCTGTTCCTGTTCTCTGTAACGCAACGGCCGTGTTTTTTATCGTTTTCTCTTTTTTTCTTTTCTCCCTCTCTGCTTCCAACTCTATTTTCTTTCTCCTTTTTCTCTCTTTTTTTCCCCCCTCTCTTTCTCTCCTTTCCCTTTTCTCTCTCTCTCTCTCTCTCTCTCTCCCTCTCTATACATATATATCTACATATTATATTCATTGATTTCACTTGCGCGAAACGCAATGATATTGAATATCGTTTAGCAACACACTGTGTATGTACAGCGATGTGCGTATGATGGCCCTTCTTGATGCAATGTTTGCCGCTTATTGCTGAGAAAGAATTGCTGAGAAAGAATTGCATGTCCGGCTTGGCGCATGAGTCTCATAGTTGACACCCTCGTTTTTCTTTTTTTTTTAACTGTGACCGGTGCCTAGGGACATAGAGAAAGGGGGATGATTAAGGTGGCGGGAAACGGAAAAGGGGCGGCAATTATCGTCGATCGAAAAGTCGGCGCTCTTGACCAGTGTGAAGTAGCACATTGGATTTACGTGTTTGCCTGACAGCAGTGACAGGGCCTGACTCAGCTACGCTCGGCGGCCAGCAGCCGGCGCCGATTTACGCGGCCGATACCGGCGATAACAACGGCAAGATCAACATTCACGTGTCCGTTGTTTTCGTCAAATCCTTGTCAGATCTGAAGAAGCAGCGGGCGCAGAATCGGCACATATCCGGCGGCTCCCTAGACGCCAATGGGAATGGTATACCGATGCCGGTCTCGTCCATCTCCAATTCCGACCTCAGCACCGATGACTTTCAACGTTTCACCGGCAACACTAGCGAAATCGTGGGCGATAATCACTCGGAGAAGAGCTGCTGTACCGTCATGTAATATATATGGGCTTTCACGACGACGACGACGACGACGACGACGACGACGACGACGACGACGACGACGACGACGAAGACGGCGACCACAGGAACGACAACAACCTCGTATCTTCCCCGTCTTTTCGTCGTTAGAAATTATACTTTGCGAATCATTGCGGAAACAAACGAAAGCGTGTTCCTGCGATTAGCTATCGGTGTTGCTCGGGGAAACCGTCAATACGCTCGTGTTGTTAAATCTCACGCAATTTCGCAATCTTTTCCGAGGACGTCGCAATCTTCTCTTCTGCGTATCCTTGGCGATGTATGTACATTGACAGATAAAATCCGCGGCGGCGCGTATTGACAAGTTATTCTCGCGGAGTAGGAAAGAGGAAAATTAGCTTTAAAATCAAAACAACTATCGTTTTGATATCGCGGTATCGAACGGCGGTGTACTTAAAATCGTAACGAACAGATCCGTGCGCGCGCGCGCGCGACTGCGACGCTCGGATAAGTTTGAATCTTACCGTTCCAATCATTGAGAACACCTTAGGTAACGTTACGACGTGAACTTAGTAGAGAACGTGTACTTACATTCGCAGAGGGGTATATTTGCATTATCGAGTTATTTACAAATTTCCCGGCGCCTAAGAATTAAGTATTGTAAAGAGTTTTACCTTATTTATTGTTACGTAAGAGAAATGTATAGAGCGACTACATTTAGCGAGTAAGGAATGTATTGCATTTTTTCGTAGGTACTACCTAGATTCGGATTTTATATAGTACGTATCTCCGCAAAAAGAAAGAAGAAAAGAAAAGAGAAAACAAAAGCATATAAGACTTATCAAACATCTTCCAATGTTTTTTATAAGACTCTAGCTGTAAGAATTAAGTGAAAACTGTTTTTTATATCGATTTAAAGATTATTTGTAAATTTTTGATATGTAGTATTTATCTATATTATGACTATCGTAGACGCAACACACACACTGAATTCCTTGTTTCTGCGTACAAGCGAGCCACGCACACGTACATCACTGATTTACAATTTTTCGCACTTGTGTTGGTACGCGCCTTTGTCGAGATGCAAGACGTTTAAGTTTCGTTCAGTCTCACTCTTCCAGTGTTCGACGCTCGAGAGAAATACATATATGACGTATATGTAGGCTTTACGCGGAGTAAAGCTCGCATATTCCCGCGCGACGATCGAACAATCAAAAGTAAAACGTAACCGGTAACGAGCATTCTATTTCTCGATCTCGAATTGCGCGTACGGGAAAATGTGTGTCAAGTAAAATAACAATATCTGTCCTGCCGAACACACCCGCGCTTCGCGCTGGCCAATCAGTCGGTCCATCAGTCACAACCGAATTGTATAGATACACGAGGGAGGCAAGCTTTCCGCGGGGGGATACATAGTACAAACGAATGCACGTACTCACCTTTCCACGGCGCATGATATAAAGCACGCGTTGCCAAAAAAATCGCGTGCGACTCTTTCTCACGGCTTCCTTCCTTACGACCGTGTTCGCGTGATTCGCAAATTATTCGAGATCTTCCAATCGCGCTGATCGCACATCTTCAATATATAATAATGCCATACCGAGATTCCGATTGAGCGTGATGTGACGTGATTGCATAGGGCGTATGATTGTTCATACTTGATTTCGATGTGAATGTTACGGTGAAAGTTGATTTGTTTTAAATGGTTGTATTGAAAATGAATTTACGTGACATCCACCACATGTTTCTTGTATTGTAATATAATAACGTTATATAAAATAAAGTCACTCTCTGTATATGTTAATACTTTATATCGTTTATTGTTCACGAGTCCATGTGTGCGTATGTTGTCACAAGGCGCGAATCCGAATAGAGCAAACCAATTGCGACATATCAGCAAATAGACGTAAATTCACCGATATGAAAAATTTATCTCATCGCCGTTATCAATTGACTCCTTCGTTTGTCACGTGTCACACAGGCACGATCGACTTGCATATTCTGCGATTATTAATAACGCATATTGCGCATTAATATGCACATTACAGCGCGCGAGGAGATAAAAAGAGCGACACTTTGAATTTTTCTCAGAAATAGCCGCATTTCGTCACTGCAACACTTTTGTGCATCGTTTCAATGCCGTTAACGAGACAAGAGTCGGGCGCGCGAGAGCGGACGCATAGAGTGGGTCAGGAACTGAATACGTATCGGCCGGCTGGATGATTACCGCGCGTGATCGCACTCACGGGTTGATAAGGACACGTGCGGTGGCTTAACGGTCAGAAGAGTAGGATTACATCAGTCGAGTCCCAATTGCAAATTGATTTAATCAAATGTACATCGCTCGTCTCTTCTGATGCAACCGCTGCGCTTTATTGAATCTCATTACAGCGAGCATAATTGGTCATTGGCGCAGTGTGAAATATAAATAAGAGAGTGCGATGACGAGAGAACGATGGAACAATATGTCGTGGTGAAATAATATAAAATTGCCTCGGATTACATCCTCGACAATACTTGAGCGGAAAATCGTTCGCGCGCGATTCTGTCACAGGCGAGATTTTTCTCTCTCTCTCTCTCTCTCTGTCTCTGTTCCTTCTCAGCCAGCGCGGCGGAAGAGAGACAGACGTAGCGTACAAACGTTTCGGTGGATAATTAATCCCGATAAGATCGATATCGCTCGCTGCTTGCTCATGTATAACTCTTATACCGGTGCCGTGTTTAATTAATTAAAAGCGCGCTTTATCTCTGCACTTGAATGCGTTATCGTTTCAAATATTTAACACAAAAGCGAAACCGAAGGGACCTCTCGACTCGACGGTATTCATTTGCATCAGGAAATTAATGATATCGCGCACAATTTATTTCCCGCTCGGGAAGAAATTTCGCTCCGCAAGGCGACGAGAGGCGAACACAATCCAAATGTTTGCCATCGACGATAAATTTTTAATGATGTCTGTCGATGTCGCTCGCGCTGAATTTGCGCTAATTGAAGTTCTTATCAATATGCATTCATGCATATTTATATATCGCTCACGTGTTCGATGTTCAACGTGCTCTTGCAGATTTTTACGACGAAGGACAAGAACGGATCGAACTTCGCTTTCGGAAAAGGACGAGGGTGGTTTGACAAAAATTTTAGTTTGCTCTGAACGTCTCTATGATCCGCTCGTTTGACTAGAGGTGCATTCGGGGAGAGGCAATTTTGCGCTAAAGCTAATCGCACAGTTAGATAATCACTCTAACAAACGCTATTATGACGTCACTAATAGTAGCGTTCGCGTTAATAACATCTCTCCAAATACACTCGTAATGTATCACAATGCGACATTGCGCTACTTCTTTGGTGTATTTTGCAGCGCTTCCAAACGTATTCAAAGAGCGATTCTCGGTGGGGAGGCGCGCTGGACGGGCATAAAAACTGGATGTTACTCGTGACATGCCACAGTGAGCTTTGCTTTTCTAATTACGCAAGAACTCCTCTTCCTCTTGCAACAGTGTGTTCATACTTGCGCCGATAGCAGCAGTCGTTATTCTCGTTGGATCGCCACATTCCGCCGCTGGAGGTAAACGCATATGCTTGCACTTGCTGCGTTGCGCTAAAAGAAAAATTTCTCGAGTCAAAATCATGCAGAGTCTTTCAAATTGCAATTTCGAGATATTTACACCTAGAGGTGTTTATATTTATGTTTGTGACTTGCAAAGATTCACGTTAATGTTTGAACTCCGCGGTACCTGAGCGATATAGCTTCTGCATATTCATCGTTGGATTGAAGGATTTGAGGGTCTTTAATGAGTTCGAGGGATGTCTAAGTGGATGGCAAGTTCCAAATATACTGATGATTACATTCGTTATCCGCTTTGGCATTAATTCCTTGTGTTGAAATCACTTTGGAATTCCCAGGCATTCTGTCGTTTATCAACCAACATCGTCCAACACGCAACATAATGTATGTTTGCTTTCCCTGAAGATCAATTTAGACAGACTCGTATGAAATAAACGCAAGGGCTTAAAACACTTACTCTAGTCACTAGAAATATAATTAATTACCAGATATAAAACAAGTATATCAGAATCAGAACCGTGCGATTATTTTATCATTGCAACTGTTATTATCAGCAAGCGCCGATCAATCGAAGAATCACCATTCAAGTGTTCAATCCGTTTTGCGCCAAGTGCGCGAAAAAAGGTCTCATGATGCCCATAGAGTGTCTCTTATCAACACTCGATCAAAAAAAAAACTATTTTGTGCCAGTCATTTCAAGATTAGCGGGCAAGATTAATAGTAATCCCCAAGAAGCAGACTACTGATGAAAAAACCGAGCTGCGCGCGGCGCGTCCGCTCAGAATTGAAATCACCCGCGATAGGATCGTTCGATCTTCCGCGAACTCGAAGTTCAATCCATCGAACTCTCGCTCGACTTTCGTGCTTCCTGGCACGTGCGCGCCCAAACCACCCACCCTGCCGCCGTCGATGCTATTATTATTCACTCGTCACTCAGCGTCGCGAGAAACGTATGTTGTCGACAGTTTGCGGTAATTCGTAGCAACGACGATACTCGAATCGCGTTTCCTCCGACACATTTGATCTGTCCTTGATTTGATTATCATCCTGTCGCATCCTGACATCCCAATCTTTTTTCTCACTCTGTCCTCCGCTCTCCCTCTTCTTCCCGTTTCACGCATTTTAGCCGCCGGTCTCAAGCCGGCGTCCGTCGTGTACCGTTCGTCGAACGGTTCGACGTATGCCACGGTGGGAGTACCGCAGAGCATGGCGGCGAACCAGGACGGGTGAAACCTCAACCGGCACTCAAGTCTACTTAGACTTGGGCGATCCCGCGATACCAGAATGTCGCGATCCTGTCGTGTAATCGCAGCGATGCTGCCGTGCCTGATGCGGGCTGTTTGGACCAACAATTGTTCCATGTCGTCATACCAGTACGGCGCGGCACTCAGCTGCTCGATCTTTCAACGTTACGATTTCTGTCCGTATAGCAAAATGTCGAGGCAGTCGGAGCAGGTCGCGAGCAAGCGAGCGACCTTCGGTATGGGCTGCTTCTGGGCGGGCGATGCTCTGTTCGGCGCACTGCCCGGGGTCATCAGGACTTGCGTGGGTTACGCCGGTGGCACCAAGGATTCTCCAATCTACAAAGACATGTATTTTTCTGTTATGCTATGATATTCTAAGATTTAAAGAATTGAATATATAGTCGATAAAAAACTAACGAAATGACATGAGACTCTTTTACATCAGAAAAACTGTGTTAAATCATTGTGAATCGAGTTAAACTTTTGAAACGAGTCAATAAAGATCAGCACAACATCTGGACAAAGTATAGTAATATTATACTTGATATTTATGCCTTATTTACAGGGGAGATCATACGGAAGTTGTTGACATTGAATACAATCCAGAATTAATATCCTATTCGTATCTGCTGGAGTTGTTTTGGAATAATCATGAATATGGCCTGACAACCAAGATCAAAAGACAGGTAATGACTTTCACATTAGTTTGTGATGTTAGTTATTCATTGTATATTATTTTTAGTAATTTAGAAGTAATTATTTAGAAAGCATAAAAGAACAAGTTAGATTTTTAAATAAATATAATAAATAATGATGCTTAAACAGCATCTACACAATCCACATATAATTCTCACGATAAATGAAATTTAATTTTCAGTACATGTCGCTAATTTTATATCATGACGAAGAACAAAGATCATTAGCTACAGAATCGCAGGAATTGAAACAGCGAGAGGTTGGAGAAATCTTCATTACAGAGATTAAAAAGTTTATAAAATTTTATCCGGCGGAGGAGTAAGTGACATCATTACTTTTTTCCATTCCATAAATAAACAATCAATATCCTGCAAACGCTTATTTGACATAATTTAATCTTGTCTATTCTCTAGTGTTTAGTTAAATAAGTATATATAACTCTGGCTCTATTTTAATAGCAACTTCATAAATAGATATTGAAATTAAATCATTGAAAGGGATCTAATTATGTTAATGGCCAAATAAATTAAATATGTACATCTTTTTCAGTTATCATCAAAAATATCGACTGCAACAACATCCGTGGTTGGTCCAGACCACAGGACTTACCACACCGGAAGCTTTACGTACATCTCCATTAGCAGCAAAGTTAAACGGCTACATAGCGGGTGCCGTCAGTCTCAAACAGTTCCAGCAGGAGTTACCGCACTTAGGACTTAGCGAAAAAGCAGCACAATATGTAACGAAATATGTTATTGAAAATCAAGGGAGCGGTTTGTATTGTTAGCTGATCTAGAAACGCTAGTCGATCGTATTTGCATGAACAAAAATGTTACAGCTTGGCGTATTTATTGCGATAACGATTTTATAATGCGATAATAAGCATTATATATAATATTCAAACAGATTTTTTTATTCATACTGTATTGTTGTAATATTATTAGTTGAAATTTATATTACTCGTTTTTAAATTCTGCTGCGTAATGTACAAATTGTTCTACGACTCGTAATCTTAATTTTAATGAGATTATTTTAATATTCGTATAGATATTTTTTCAATTCTAATAAAAATTTTAAGACATTGTTGGATTATAAAAAGTTGATGAAAGATGTTCAAATGAACTTTAATATGATATTAATTTAAAACCTTTTGCGACATAGGGATACACAGAGTACTGATTATAAGTAAATAAACAGAAGATATATCATTATTATTGTGCCGAGTACCGGTAATCATTAGAATATTCGATGTATTTCAAAAAAGCAAGAACAATTGCTTCTAACAGTTTGTATAATGTTCGAAATGGCTGTGGAATTTTAACTCGCAAATGATAAAAATTACAGTAACTATTTTCTATATACTGATATGCTAAGACGACAATATTAATAAATATGAGTTCATTAGATCCCTTTCAATGATTTAATTTCAATATCTATTTATGAAGTTGCTATTAAAATAGAGCCAGAGTTATATATACTTATTTAACTAAACACTAGAGAATAGATAAGATTAAATTATGTCAAATAAGCGTTTGCAGGATATTGATTGTTTATTTATGGAATGGAAAAAAGTAATGATGTCACTTACTCCTCCGCCAGATAAAATTTTATAAACTTTTTAATCTCTGTAATGAATAAATATGAGAAATAATTATAAACTTATGATATATTAGAAAACTTTAACAATATTGTACCTTAAAATATTAAATCAATTTTAATATTCAAAGATCCTCACAACAGCAGAATATTCTTACAAAAATCTTATTTCACTAATGATTTTACTATTTTTAGATGTAAGATAAATTGATGTACTACACACATAACAAAAAAAATTATACAAAAATCATATTAACATCATTTTTTTTATATAACAATAATCTTATTTCTATCATTAATATATTAAGATATTCTTTTTTGCAATTATTGAAGGGTATGCTGTTCTTTCATTATCCTTCAAAATAACAAGTCTTAATAGTAAGTTTAAGGTTCACTAACCTTATAACTAAAACCATCGATGAGATAATATTACAGATTGTCAGCCCTAGGTAAATTTTTGTATTGGCAAAGAGGACCCGAGGAGCCCGGCGGTAATTTAAGAGCGATGACTGTTTTAACTATGCCACTGACAACGTACTAATAAAGATTGTTAGTCTTACGAGATTTAACGTACCAGAGAAATCTCGCTTTGTGCATTAGCGCCCTCTTAAGAATATCGTGGCCGGAATATCAAAGGGTAACTCGAAAAAACATACATAGTACCAAATATGGAATAATAAGAAAAAGATTTTGCAAAATATCAACAGAGTATTATTAGCGAAAACATGACAACTGATTAATTTTATGAGCCTATAAAAAGATAAAAATCTAAACCAAGCGTAGTGCAGCTCTGTGAAGCTGACATCCCCAAATTCGAATTTTCATAAACAACAAGTAGCATTCGTTTGTCCACGATTTGTCCACATTTGTCCAACACAAATTTTCATTTGCCCATCTCTTAAAAAAAAGTTATGAGCAAATAAAAATTTCGACACCAGCACCCTTATGAAAATATTTCTTCAATTTCAAAGCACCGCTGGATTGTCCATGATTTATCCACGTTTGTCCAACAAAAATTTTCATGTGCCCACCTTTCAAAAAAAAGTTATGAGCATAAGAAATTTCGACACCAGCACCCCCATGAAAAAATTTCTTTAATTTTAAAACACCGCTAGATTGTCCACGATTTGCCCACGTTTGTCCAACAAAATTTTTGTTTGTTCTCCTTTAAAAAAAGTTATAAACAAATTAAAAAATTGGAAGTATGTGGAGTTGGCACCCCAGATACGAATATATATAAAAATTAGTAGGGATTCGTTCGTCAACGATTTGCTCATATTAATCCAACTAAAATCTTCATTTGCCACCTTGTAAAATATAGTTAAATAAAGAAAATAAGAAAGAGCAATTTGCTTACAAGAACACTTTTCTGAAAATTAAACACTGCAATCGTTTGTCCACCCGTTGTTTTCGTTTGTCCATGCATTATTGTCGTTTGTCCACCCAAAGGAATAGAGTAATTAACAAAAAAAAATTAAAATACTTAACTACAACCGCTGTACGTACATGTGTCACAGTTTTCTGTCGATCGAGGATTGAAATCGTTCGTCCATCCATTACTTTCGTTTGTCCATGCATTATTATCGTTTGTTCATCCAAGGGAATCGAGTAATTAACAAAAAAAAAAGTTGAAATACATGACTACAACCGCTCTATGAAATGTGCTAAAGTTGTCTGTAGATTGGGGGTTGGAATAGTTTGTCCATCCGCTGCTTTCGTTTGTCCATGCATTGTTGTCGTTTGTCCACCCCAGAGAGTCGAATAATTAACAAAAAAAATTAAAATACTTCACTATAAACGCTCTACTAACCCACACTCTACAGAAAACTTTAACACATGTACGTAGAGCGGTTGTAGGCAAGTATTTTAATTTTTTTTGTTAACTCCTCGATTCTGTTCGGTGGACAAACGACAATAACGCATGGACAAACGAAAGCAACGGGTGGACAAATGATTCCAACCCTCAATCTACAGAAAACTTTGACACATATGCACAGAACGATTATAGCTAAGTTTTTTAATTTTTTTTTGTTAATTACTTGTTTCCCTTGTGTGGACAAACGATAATAATGCATGGACAAACGAAAGCAGTTGGTGGACAAAGGATTCAAACTCCCAATCTGCAGAAAACGTTGACACTTGTACATAGAAAGGTTATAATTAAGTATTTAAATTCTTTCTTTGTTAATTACTCAATTCCCGTGGGTGAACAAACGACAATAATGCATGGCGAAACGAAAGCAGAGTGTGGACAAACGATTCCAACTCCCAATCTACAGAAAACATTGGCACATTACGCAGAGCGCTTATTATCAAATATTTTAATTATATTTATTAATTACTCGATTCCCATGGCGGGACAAACAATATTGCATGGACAAACAAAAGCAACGCGTGGACAAACGATTCTAACCCTCAATCTATAGAAAACTTTGCCACATGTACATAGAACGGTTATAGTCAAGTATTTTAATTTTTTTGTTAATTATTCGATTCCCTTGGATGGACAAACGACAATAATACATGGATAAACGAAAGCAACGGGTGGACAAACGATTGCAGTGCTCAATTTTCAGAAAAGTGTTCTTGTAAGCAAATTGCTCTTTCTTATTTTCTTTATTTAACTATATTTTATAAGATGGGCAAGTGAAGATTTTAGTAGGATAAATATCGGCAAATCGTGGACGAACGAATTCCTACTAATTTTTATATATATTCGTATCTGGGGTACCAACTCCACATACTTTCAATTTTTTAATTGGTTTATAACTTTCTTTTAAAGGAGAAAAAACAAAAATTTTAGTTGGATAAACGTGGGCAAATCGTGGACAATACAACAGTGTTTTAAAATTGAAGAAATCTTTTCATGGTGGTGCTGGTGCCGAAATTTCTTTTGTTCATAACTTTCTTTGTAAAGGTGGACAAGTGAAAATTTTTGTTGGACAAATGTGGACAAAACGTGGACAATCTAGCGGTGCATTAAAATTGAAGAAATATTTTCATGAGGTTGCTGAAGTCGAAATATTTATTTCCTCATAACTCTTTTGTCAGAGATGGACAAATGAAAACAAATGCTGGACAAATGTGGACAAATCGTGGACAACCGAATGCTACATGTGGTGTATTAAAATTAGAATTTGGGGGTGACAGATTCACAGAGCTCTATTCAATACTGAGAAATTAAAGCGGAAAGTTCAAAGCCGATCGATGCGAAAAGAACGTGCCAGCGGATATAAGTTGCAAAATTATTTATTATAAAATATTAATCTCGGTTCGAAATAAGATTGATCCGTGCAAACCGCATCGAGCTATGATTACGGGTTTCCAAGATATAAACCACGAAAAATGGAAAAGTGACAGGCATGAAAATGAAATATTAAATATGGAAATATGCATAATAAGGTTTTAATCTAGACCCAAAATAAGAAAGATCTTCGCAAATTATAACAAGGTGCGCGTATTCGTTACAGAGAAATTAAAGCGGAAAGTTCAAGGTCGGCCGATGCGAAAATATCGTGTCACCGGATATAAGCTACAAAATTATTAGTCATAAAACATTAATCTATGTCCGAAATAAAATTCAGCCGTGCAAACCGCATCGAGTTATGATTACGCGTTTCCAAGATAGAGACCACGAAAGATGGAAAAGTGACAGGCATGAAAATGAACTATTAAAAATCGAAGTATGCATAATAAGGTTTTAATCTAGACCCAAAATAAGAAAGATCTTCGCAAATTATAACAAGGTGCGCGTATTCGTTACCGAGAAATTGAAGCGGAAAGTTCAAGGCCGGCCGATGCGAAAATAACGTTTCACCGGATATAAGCTACAAAATTATTAGTCATAAAACATTAATCTATGTCCGAAATAACATTGATCCGTGCAAACCGCATCGAGCTATGATTACGCGTTTCCAAGATAGAGACCACGAAAGATGGAAAAGTGACAGGCATGAAAATGAAATATTAAATATGGAAATATGCATAATAAGGTTTTAATCTAGACCCAAAATAAGAAAGATCTTCGCAAATTATAACAAGGTGCGCGTATTCGTTACAGAGAAATTAAAACGGAAAGTTCAAGGTCGGCCGATGCGAAAATATCGTGTCACCGGATATAAGCTACAAAATTATTAGTCATAAAACATTAATCTATGTCCGAAATAAAATTCAGCCGTGCAAACCGCATCGAGCTATGATTACGCGTTTCCAAGATAGAGACCACGAAAGATGGAAAAGTGACAGGCATGAAAATGAACTATTAAAAATCGAAGTATGCATAATAAGGTTTTAATCTAGACCCAAAATAAGAAAGATCTTCGCAAATTATAACAAGGTGCGCGTATTCGTTACCGAGAAATTGAAGCGGAAAGTTCAAGGCCGGCCGATGCGAAAATAACCTTTCACCGGATATAAGCTACAAAATTATTAGTCATAAAACATTAATCTATGTCCGAAATAAAATTCATCCGTGCAAACCGCATCGAGCTATGATTACGCGTTTCCAAGATAGAGACCACGAAAGATGGAAAAGTGACAGGCATGAAAATGAACTATTAAAAATCGAAGTATGCATAATAAGGTTTTAATCTAGACCCAAAATAAGAAAGATCTTCGCAAATTATAACAAGGTGCGCGCATTCGTTACCGAGAAATTCAAGCGGAAAGTTCAAGGCCGGCCGATGCGAAAATAACGTTTCACCGGATATAAGCTACAAAATTATTAGTCATAAAACATTAATCTATGTCCGAAATAAGATTGATCCGTGCAAACCGCATCGACCTATGATTACGCGTTTCCAAGATATAGACCACGAAAGATGGAAAAGTGACAGGCATGAAAATGAACTATTAAAAATCGAAGTATGCATAATAAGGTTTTAATCTAGACCCAAAATAAGAAAGATCTTCGCAAATTATAACAAAGTGCGCGTATTCGTTACCGAGAAATCAAAGAGGAAAGTTCAAGGTCGGCCGATGCGAAAATATCGTGTCACCGGATATAAGCTACAAAATTATTAGTCATAAAACATTAATCTATGTCCGAAATAAGATTGATCCGTGCAAACCGCATCGACCTATGATTACGCGTTTCCAAGATATAGACCACGAAAGATGGAAAATTGACAGCCATGAAAATGAACTATTAAAAGTCGAAGTATGCATAATAAGGTTTTAATCTAGACCCAAAATAAGAAAGATCTTCGCAAATTATAACAAGGTGCGCGTATTCGTTACCGAGAAATTAAAGCGGAAAGTTCAAGGCCGGCCGATGCGAAAATATCGTGTCACCGGATATAAGCTACAAAATTATTAGTCATAAAACATTAATCTATGTCCGAAACAAGATTGATCCGTGCAAACCGCATCGAGCTATGATTACGCGTTTCCAAGATAGAGACCACGAAAGATGGAAAAGTGACAGGCATGAAAATGAACTATTAAAAATCGAAGTATGCATAATAAGGTTTTAATCTAGACCCAAAATAAGAAAGATCTTCGCAAATTATAACAAGGTGCGCGTATTCGTTACCGAGAAATTGAAGCGGAAAGTTCAAGGCCAGCCGATGCGAAAATAACGTTTCACCGGATATAAGCTACAAAATTATTAGTCACAAAACATTAATCTATGTCCGAAATAAGATTGATCCGTGCAAACCGCATCGACTATGATTACGCGTTTCCAAGATATAGACCACGAAAGATGGAAAAGTGACAGGCATGAAAATGAATATTAAAATGAATATGCATAATAAGGTTTTAATCTAGACCCAAAATAAGAAAGATCTTCGCAAATTATAACAAGGTGCGCGTATTCGTTACCGAGAAATTAAAGCGGAAAGTCCAAGGTCGGCCGATGCGAAATATCGCGTCACCGGATATAAGCTACAAAATTATTAGTCATAAAACATTAATCTATGTCCGAAACAAGATTGATCCGTGCAAACCGCATCGAGCTATGATTACGCGTTTCCAAGATAGAGACCACGAAAGATGGAAAAGTGACAGGCATGAAAATGAACTATTAAAAATCGAAGTATGCATAATAAGGTTTTAATCTAGACCCAAAATAAGAAAGATCTTCGCAAATTATAACAAGGTGCGCGTATTCGTTACCGAGAAATTAAAGCGGAAAGTCCAAGGTCGGCCGATGCGAAATATCGCGTCACCGGATATAAGCTACAAAATTATTAGTCATAAGACATTAATCTATGTCCGAAATAAGATTGATCCGTGCAAACCGCATCGAGCTATGATTACGCGTTTCCAAGATATAGACCACGAAAGATGGAAAATTGACAGCCATGAAAATGAACTATTAAAAATCGAAGTATGCATAATAAGGTTTTAATCTAGACCCAAAATAAGAAAGATCTTCGCAAATTATAACAAGGTGCGCGCATTCGTTACCGAGAAATTCAAGCGGAAAGTTCAAGGCCGGCCGATGCGAAAATAACGTTTCACCGGATATAAGCTACAAAATTATTAGTCATAAAACATTAATCTATGTCCGAAATAAGATTGATCCGTGCAAACCGCATCGACCTATGATTACGCGTTTCCAAGATATAGACCACGAAAGATGGAAAAGTGACAGGCATGAAAATGAACTATTAAAAATCGAAGTATGCATAATAAGGTTTTAATCTAGACCCAAAATAAGAAAGATCTTCGCAAATTATAACAAGGTGCGCGTATTCGTTACCGAGAAATTAAAGCGGAAAGTTCAAGGTCCGGCCGATGCGAAAATATCGTGTCACCGGATATAAGCTACAAAATTATTAGTCATAAACATTAATCTATGTCCGAAATAAGATTGATCCGTGCAAACCGCATCGACCTATGATTACGCGTTTCCAAGATATAGACCACGAAAGATGGAAAAGTGACAGGCATGAAAATGAAATATTAAATATGGAAATATGCATAATAAGGTTTTAATCTAGACCCAAAATAAGAAAGATCTTCGCAAATTATAACAAGGTGCGCGTATTCGTTACCGAGAAATTAAAGCGGAAAGTTCAAGGCCGGCCGATGCGAAAATATCGTGTCACCGGATATAAGCTACAAAATTATTAGTCATAAAACATTAATCTATGTCCGAAATAAGATTGATCCGTGCAAACCGCATCGAGCTATGATTACGCGTTTCCAAGATAGAGACCACGAAAGATGGAAAAGTGACAGGCATGAAAATGAACTATTAAAAATCGAAGTATGCATAATAAGGTTTTAATCTAGACCCAAAATAAGAAAGATCTTCGCAAATTATAACAAGGTGCGCGTATTCGTTACCGAGAAATTAAAGCGGAAAGTTCAAGGCCGGCCGATGCGAAAATAACGTTCACCGGATATAAGCTACAAAATTATTAGTCATAAAACATTAATCTATGTCCGAAATAAGATTGATCCGTGCAAACCGCATCGAGCTATGATTACGCGTTTCCAAGATATAGACCACGAAAGATGGAAAAGTGACAGGCATGAAAATGAACTATTAAAAATGAAGTATGCATAATAAGGTTTTAATCTAGACCCAAAATAAGAAAGATCTTCGCAAATTATAACAAGGTGCGCTATTCGTTACCGAGAAATTAAGCGAAAGTTCAAGGCCGGCCGATGCGAAAATACGTTTCACCGGATATAAGCTACAAAATTATTAGTCATAAAACATTAATCTATGTCCGAAATAAGATTGATCCGTGCAAACCGCATCGACCTATGATTACGCGTTTCCAAGATATAGACCACGAAAGATGGAAAAGTGACAGGCATGAAAATGAACTATTAAAAATCGAAGTATGCATAATAAGGTTTTTAATCTAGACCCAAAATAAGAAAGATCTTCGCAAATTATAACAAGTGCGCGTATTCGTTACCGAGAAATTAAAGAGGAAAGTTCAAGGCCGGCCGATGCGAAAATATCGTGTCACCGGATATAAGCTACAAAATTATTAGTCATAAAACATTAATCTATGTCCGAAATAAGATTGATCCGTGCAAACCGCATCGACCTATGATTACGCGTTTCCAAGATATAGACCACGAAAGATGGAAAAGTGACAGCCATGAAAATGAACTATTAAAAATCGAAGTATGCATAATAAGGTTTTAATCTAGACCCAAAATAAGAAAGATCTTCGCAAATTATAACAAGGTGCGCGTATTCGTTACCGGAGAAATTAAAGCGGAAAGTTCAAGGCCGGCCGATGCGAAAATATCGTGTCACCGGATATAAGCTACAAAATTATAGTCATAAAACATTAATCTATGTCCGAAACAAGATTGATCCGTGCAAACCGCATCGAGCTATGATTACGCGTTTCCAAGATAGAAGACCACGAAAGATGGAAAAGTGACAGGCATGAAAATGAACTATTAAAAATCGAAGTATGCATAATAAGGTTTTAATCTAGACCCAAAATAAGAAAGATCTTCGCAAATTATAACAAGGTGCGCGTATTCGTTACCGAGAAATTGAAGCGGAAAGTTCAAGGGCCGGCCGATGCGAAAATAACGTTTCACCGGATATAAGCTACAAAATTATTAGTCACAAAACATTAATCTATGTCCGAAATAAGATTATCCGTGCAAACCGCATCGAGCTATGATTACCGTTTCCAAGATATAGACCACGAAAGATGGAAAAGTGACAGGCATGAAAATGAACTATTAAAAATCGAAGTATGCATAATAAGGTTTTAATCTAGACCCAAAATAAGAAAGATCTTCGCAAATTATAACAAGGTGCGCGCATTCGTTACCGAGAAATTAAAGCGGAAAGTTCAAGGCCGGCCGATGCGAAAATAACGTTTCACCGGATATAAGCTACAAAATTATTAGTCATAAAACATTAATCTATGTCCGAAATAAAGATTGATCCGTGCAAACCGCATCGAGCTATGATTACGCGTTTCCAAGATATAGACCACGAAAGATGGAAAGTGACAGGCATGAAAATGAACTATTAAAAATCGAAGTATGCATATATAAGGTTTTAATCTAGACCCAAAATAAGAAAGATCTTCGCAATTATAACAAGGTGCGCGTATTCGTTACCGAGAAATTGAAGCGGAAAGTTCAAGGCCGGCCGAGCTGAGAAATATCGTCACCGGATAAAGCTACAAAATTATTAGTCATAAAACATTAATCTATGTCCGAAACAAGATTGATCCGTGCAAACCGCATCGAGCTATGATTACGCGTTTCCAAGAGATAGACCACGAAAGATGGAAAAGTGACCAGGCATGAAAATGAACTATTAAAAATCGAAGTATGATAATAAGCGTTTTAATCTAGACCCAAAATAAGAAGATCTTCGCAAATATAACAAGGTGCGCGCATTCGTTACCGAGAAATTGAAAGCGGAAAGTTCAAGGCCGCGCCGATGAGAAAATATCGTGTTCACCGGATTATAACGTACAAAATATTTAGTGTCATAAAACATTAATCTATGTCCGAAATAACATTGATCCGTGCAAACCGCATCGACCTATGATTACGCGTTTCCAAGATAGAGACCACGAAAGATGGAAAAGTGACAGGCATGAAAATGAACTATTAAAAATCGGAAAGTATGCATAATAAGTTTTAATCTAGACCCAAAATAAGAAAGATCTTCGCAAATTATAACAAGTGCGCGTATTCGTTACCGAGAAATTGAAGCGGAAAGGTTCAAGGCCGGCCGATGCGAAAATAACGTTTCACCGGATATCAAGCTACAAAATTATTAGTCAAAACATTAAATCTATGTCCGAAATAAGATTGATCCGGCAAACCGCATCGACCTATGATTACGCGTTTCCCAAGATATAGACCACGAAAGATGGAAAAGTGACAGGCATGAAAATGAAATTATTAAATATGAGAAGTATGCATAATAAGGTTTTAATCTAGAGACCCAAAATAAAAAGATTTTCGCAAATTATAACAAGGTGCGCGTATTCGTTACCGAGAAATTGAAGCGGAAAGTTCAAGGCCGGGCCGATGCGAAAATACGTTTCACGCGGATATAAGCTACAAAAATTATTAGTC
>NW_020229871.1:627353-680484 GCF_003227715.2 Harpegnathos saltator | reverse complement strand
GAAAATGTTTCAAACGAAAGTTGTCAAAATAGAAGGTAGAAAAAAGATAATATAATCAAAATTTAGATTTCTGCTCAAGAAAATTAATGATCAGTGAATATCTTGAAAGTAGTGCCATTTGTAAACAAAATGATATATTTGTTATATGTCCCCTTTGAAATTTACAAATTTTGTCTGCACATTTTTTCCTAAAATGTCGCGTTTACAAAAAAAATACATCGAAGGGGATGCGGATGGTAGCGAGGGCGGCCATTTATACGGAGCACAGGGCGGCCATTTATACGGCAGCGTGAAGCTGAAGAAGTTATCAATTTTCTTACATATCTAAGAAAATATTAGGCAAATAGAAAAAATGTTTCAGACGAAAGTTGTTAAAATCGTAGAAAAAGATAATACAATAAAAAATTGGGATTCCCATTTAAAAAAATTATGATCAGTAATATCTCGAAAGTATTGCCATCTGTAAACAAAATGATATATTTTTTATATGTCCCCTTTGAAATTGTAGCAACTTTTGTCTGAAACATTTTTTCCTAAAATATCACGTTTACAAAAAAAATACGTGGAAGGAGGATACGAATGGTAGCGCAGGGCGGCCATTTATACCGGGAGCACAGGCGGCCATTTATACGGCAGTGTGAAGCTGAAGAAGTTATCAAGTTTTTCTTAATATTTTCTTAAATATCTAAAAAATATTAGGCAAATACACTCAAACGCAAAAAACCCGTACACTAAAAATTTGGGAAAAAATTACAAAATTTCAAATGATCATAACTTGGTAAATAATGAAGATGCGCAGAAATGCAAAATGAAGCTTGAAACGTCCTCTTTAAGAATATCTGAATGGCAATTATGCTCGGCCATTTTTTTCAAAATGGCGGATGATAAAGTGAGAGGATGCAAAATTGATAATCAAAGGTCCGTGTTTGCGATGGTGCATGGTGTGCATCAAGTATCGCAGCGTAATGGGACCAAATGCACATGAAAGTATAGAGTGTTATCTTTAAAATACTACTTTACCGAGCTCGATGTGATCATTTTTCACTGAGTTGTTCCAAATTTTGCTAAAAATGCGGTTTTCTTGTTAAATTTGCATAATTTAGTGAATAAGTATCGCATCAAGCTCTATAACGAAGTATTTTAAAGAAAACATTCTATACTTTTAGGTACTTTTCATCCCATTGAGCTGCGACACGTTACTTTGCTCCATGCGCCGTCGCACGCTCGAACCTTTTTTTAGCAACTTTTCATGTTCTCCTTTTTATCACCCGCCATTTTGAAAAAATATCGTTGCGCACAATTTCGATAGATCTTTCGAAAAGTACGGTTTCAAAGCTTTCAAACCGTTTTTGAAATTTGCTGCTAGGATATTTAGGTGTCGAGATATTCAATTTCGAATTTGCAACAAATGTCGATTCAGCGAGGTTTAAGGGGCTAAGAGGCTCTGCGGTTCGTTTGGCTCTTTCATAATTTCAACAGCCTCGTTCATTATTCTCTATACAATAATTTACACAATTTTGCGAATTGGAAATTTAATTTTTATCAAAAGTTATCATTCTTTACCCTTCAGTTACGCATGATCACTGTGGTATACACTTTAGTTCGCGAAGCTGTCCCTAGCTCTCTACCTTCTCCGTACGATTGGCCATTATGGTACACAGCTTGAATATGCTGTTTAGGATCGCGCCTGAGTTCGCGGTGACCCGGCGCGCGGGATGCCGAGTCGCTGGACGCCACCTGAACGTCGAAATTCCCTGGCGTTCCTAGTCCACGGAGCCGCCGCGACGCGGCGATCTGGGTTATCGCGCGCGCGAGCCCCTCGACTCGCACGCGAGTTCGAGCTGCCCAGGGCATATAAGAGTGCCCGCGGAGACGATCAGAGATTGCCTTCGTACAGCTTTTGGCCTTCGTACGGTCCACCGCCGATAGTGGCACTATCTCTTGTACGCTGGACTTCGCGAGTTTGTCAGTACGCCGGGCTTACGTTCTGGCTTGACTGAGATTCTGTCGGTGCGCCGGGCTTTAACGCCTGGCTTGACTGGATTTTTATTAAATGTATGTGCCAAGACAATAAACAAAGACAAACAATTTTCCTTTTCCGAACGTGCTCCGATAAGCGCTGCCTCGTGCGACTTTTCTTTTTCCGTGATCTTTTCCTTTCGAGGCGCGTTGCTTCGTGCAACTTCATCAATTTAAACTTCATCAATTTAATATGACCGATTTATTGTTTCAAATTCGTTAAGAGACAGACATCGAACATCTGTTCAAATTAAAACAATTTAAGGGATGTCCGCAACATTAATATATCCGTTCGGAGAAAATTAAAGGAACAAAATCTGCTTTCGCGCAGGCCAGCAGCTGTACCTTTGCTTAAATGTCACATCGCGTAGCTCGACTCAATTTTGCAGTTGAGCATTGGACTTACGCAGACTGGAGCAAGTACTCTTTAGCGATGAATCTCGTTTTTGTGTCTATTCTCCAGATGGACGAGAACGAGTTTATCGTCGCGGTGGAGAACGATTTGCAGACTGTACGGTAAGTGAGAGGCATAGCTACAATGGAGGCTCTGTAATGATTTGGGCAGGAATTTCAACTAATGCTCATACAGATCTGCACTTTTTGACAAGAATATGAACGCCAGATATATACGTGGAAGACATACTCATTCCGTATGTTGTTCCGTACGTACCCTTCATCGGAGAGAACTTCTTGTTTATGCAAGTCAATGCTCCGACCACACACTGCGAGAAGAGTGCTTGATTTCTTCGATGAAGTTGGCATAAATCGACTCGATTGGCCAGCAAATAGTCCAGATTTAAATCCAATCGAACACTTATGGGACAACCTCGGCAGGAAAGTACGAAATCACGTACCTGCTCCTCAGTCACTGCGAGAACTGCGAATAATTCTCGAAAACGAATGGAATACAATTACGCAGGATGAAATTAAAAGACTAATAAGGAGTATGCCTGATCGTATGAATGAGGTAATACACGCACGAGGCAGTCATACCCATTATTAGTACACACACACCACACACACAGCAGAGAGAGTTTGGAGTCATTAATTACTGCAGGAATGACGAACTGCGGGGTCCTTATCTCTGCTGTAACACCACACACACACACACACACACACACACACACACACACACACAACACACCACAAGGAGGGTGTGAATCTTGAAATACTGTGGAGCTGACGAACCACGGAGTCCTTATCCTTGTGGTATACAAACACACACACACACACTACATACAATGGGACTTTTCCTACCAGTAAGACTCCATGCAGTTTATATTGGGAAGACACAACCATAATTTGAGCTAATCACAGCGGTATCTTAAAACGCAATTCATCTTTATTACGTAATATCGATTACGCAAAATGAAGAACCTAAATTGAATTTTACTTTCATTTCCCTGGCTTTCAAAATAATAAATGAAAATCATTGAATATATTGTGCTGGTTATGTAAATTATTATATAGAGAAACATGAACACAGCTATTCTAATTATGAAAGAGCCAAACGAACCGCAGAGCCTCTTAGCCCCTTAAGCCTCGCTGAATCGACATTTGTTGCAAATTCGAAATTGAATATCTCGACACCTAATATCCTAGCAGCAAATTTCAAAAACAGTTTGAAAGCTTTGAAACCGTACTTTCCGAAAGATCTATCGAAATTGTGCGCAACGATATTTTTCAAAATGGCGGTGATAAAAAGGAGAACATGAAAGTTGCTAAAAGAAGGTTCGAGCGTGCGACGGCGCATGGAGCAAAGTAAGTTCGCAGCTCAATGGGACGAAAAGTACCTAAAAGTATAGAATGTTTTCTTTAAAATACTTCGTTATAGAGCTTGATGCGATACTTATTAACTGAATTATGCAAATTTAACAACAAAACCGCATTTTTAGCAAAATTTGGAACAACTCAGTGAAAAATGATCACATCGAGCTCGGTAAAGTAGTATTTTAAAGATAACACTCTATACTTTCATGTGCATTTGGTCCCATTACGCTGCGATACCTGATGTACACCATGCACCATCGCAAACACGGACCTTTGATTATCAATTTTGCATCCTCTCACTTTAACATCCGCCATTTTGAAAAAATGGCCGAGCATAATTGCCATTCAGATATTCTTAAAGAGGACGTTTCAAGCTTCATTTTGCATTTCTGCGCATATTTGTATCTTCATTATTTACCAAGTTATGATCATTTGAAATTTTGTAATTTTTTCCCAAATATTTAGTGTACCGGGTTTTTTGCGTTTGAATGTATTGTATCAAGTAATCATCATATGTTTTTATTTTGTCGTCTTCGAGTAATGGTTCGTTTGACGGCATTCTCGCGGGTCTACCGAAAACTAATTCGTATGGTGTATGTTTAGTGCCTTCATGTATGCAAGTATTGTAATTTTGTATCGCTAAATCTACCCATTCATCCCATTCCTTTTCATTAGTTGCGTATTGTTTCAAATTCCCCTTGTGCGTGGTAAGATCTTTCCAAGGAACCGTTTGATTGTGGATGGAAGGTAATTGTACAAAACCTTCGTATTCTGAAGTACTTTGCTACTTTCCTTATTAGATCGCTGATGAAATTTCTTCCTTGGTCGGTGAGCACAGCTTTAGGTGGTCCAAAAATAGCGATAAACTTCACAAATTTACCGGCTATTGTTGCAGCAGTTTGATCCGGTAATGGTACGGCTAAGCTGAATTTACTTAGTTGATCTTGCATTGTGAGAATATATTCGTTACCATTTTCAGTACGTGGTAATGGTCCTACTGTATCCATGGCAATTTTATCGAATGTCCATCCTGGAGTATCCGTTATTACCATAGGTTATTTAGTTTTTATTCGGACCAATTTCTTTAACTGGCATTGCAGACATTGTCGAATATGACGTCGGACGTCTGATTTCAGATTTTCCCAATAATAATTCTGACGAATTCTGTTGTATGTTTTAGTTACTCTTCTGTGACCTCCTACTGGAGTGCAATGCATTTCCTGAAGTATTGCTTCGCGTATATCTCCTGGTGGATATTTGACCAAGCCTTTGCAAATAATTATTCGTATGGCTGAATCCAAGAATCCTATCTGAAATTTAGTTTTGATATCGTTCCATGGTACATTCAGAATATATTCGCTCTTGGCTACACTTATACTTGCGAGATTCATACTCTCAGCAGTCTGTCGCAAATTGATTATTGCTTGTGTTATATTTTTTAATATCATAGTTGGGCCTTCCTTCTGATCTTCGCTAATCGGTAATATAATGTGATACCTCTTGTTCCTTTTTATAAATTTTGCGATGCTTATTGATAGATTTGTAACTTTCGGCTTTTCTTGTCTTTCGAATAATTTATTTCCTCCATCATCCACAGGATTCCCTGAGATATCTGTAAAATATAGCAAATTATCTTTGCGTAGGAAATGTAAATCTCTGGAGTCTATCAAATTGCTTTCTTTGCTTTGTGATTTCGTATTAATTGTTGCAAGTGGTTCGCAGTCATTGTCTTCTTCGTCCGTGTCCTCAGGTAGAGGTTTCGGCGGTAGGTTTTGTTTCTTCGGTTTTACGACCTCTTCATATGGTTCGGCTGTTTGGGTCAGCTGTTTCGCTCGACTTCGGGTCATAATAGCCCGAGAGGCTTCTGTAGGTCCCTGTGCAGAATCCCTGCATTCAGTATTCGTAGGTCCAGGCATATGGACCAAGGCCTCCACTGTTTGTGTTTTTGGTAATTCCATTGTTTCTCCGTCAGTGGCAAAATATTCTCGAGAGAGTCTACAGTCAGTGCGCGGTCGTCGGAAGGATGCGTGTCGCGAACGTTCTCCTCGGTTGGTTCCTCGATATGTGGGTGGTCATTTGTGAGATGTCCTTCGTGACCGTCTTCTTCGTGTGATTCTTCAATGTCACTATCTTCTTCAAGAAGGCGTTGGATAATTTCTGCATCCTTTGGATCATTTGGATTTAATTTGCTTCTTGTATTTATCATCTTGCAATCCTTTGAAGGTGAGTCAATAGGATTCCGTGACAATGCATCAGCATTTACATTAGCTTTCCCGGCCTTATAAACTACATCATAATCATACTCAGATAATTTCAATCTCCATCGAAGTATTCGCATGTTCGCATCCTGAGCGTTCTTAAACCACATTAGAGGTTTATGATCTGTTACAAGAGTGAATTTTCTTCCGTATAAATACGGTCTAAAATGCTTAACACAATATATTATTGCTAAAGCTTCCTTTTCGTAAGTATCATATTTTATTTCATTCTCACTCAGGGTACGAGATGCGTAAGCTATAGGTCGATCCTTATTAATAACTCCTTGAGATAGAATTCCGCCTATGGCATAACCGGATGCGTCGGTTGTTAAAATAAATGATCTTGAGAAATCGGGGTATTGCAGCACAAGTTCCTTACATAATTCGTTCTTTAGTATTGTGAATGATTGTTGTTGTTCTAATCCCCATTGGAAAGGTATTTCCTTTTTTAATAGTTGTGTTAAAGGTCTTGATAGTTTAGAAAATTCAGGAATAAATCTCCTGTAATACCCCGCTAATCCCAAAAATTGTTTAATATTTCTTGGTGTTTTTGGTATTGGAAATTCGTGTACAGCTTCTAGTTTTTTAGGATCCGGTTTCACTCCTCCATTGCTAATCACATGACCTAAATAATTGACTTCTCTGCGTAAAAATTGACATTTATCGGGTTGTAATTTTAAATTAGCTTTTTTGAGCCGTTGCATTAATTTTTCGAATTTATGTTTGTGTTCTTCTAGAGATGATGCGTATACTACAATATCATCCAAGTAAACAAATGCTTCCTGTCCTTGTATTCCCGATAAAACGATGTCCATTAATCGCTGAAAAGTTGCAGGAGCATTTTTTAAACCGAAAGGCATACGATTAAACTCATAATGTCCAAAAGGTGTGGTAAACGCGGTTTTATGTCTATCGCGAGGATCCATTTCAATTTGATGGAATCCTGAAGCTAAATCAAATACAGAAAAATATTGAGCTCCACCGAGTTGATCTAGGATGTCGATTATATTAGGTAACGGATAAGCGTCTCCAATAGTTTTATCATTTAATAAACGAAAATCCAATACCATACGCCATCGCTTATTGCCCAATTGATCTGCCTTTTTGGGTACAATCCAAATTGGAGTATTATACGGCGATTGAGAAGGCCGAATAATACTATTGGCTAATAGTTCTTGTACTTGTTTGTCAATTTCTTGTTTGTGAATTTGAGGAAATCTATATTGTTTTGTATTAATTGGATATTCGTCTATAGTTGGTATGCGATGTTGCAGTACGTGCGTCGAAGTCAGTTATTCTCCAGGCAAATAGAAGCAGTCTTGATGAGATTGTATTAATGCAATTATGTTACTAGTTTCGTTTTTATTTAAATGGTTAAAATCCATTAGGTCAAATAGTCTGTCTAATCGTTCGTCATCATGGTTGTCGGTTGAATTTATTTGGAGAACGTTTGTATGCAACTTTGAATTAATGAAATTGTTATTGAGATAAGTGGCAGTGTCTATATCGCACTGTTGTTTTGTTCCGTCGTATCGTTGAGACGTGTCAATGTTTCGTCCGTTCGTCAAGAAATCGGCTGCTGCAGGCTTTCCAGCATTTGTAGTTGAGACTGGGAGAGCTAGAACTGTCGTATTGTTATTAGAAGCGTGATTACATTTAAATTCAATTGCATTATTTTGGTCGGAAGATTGTAAAGATTCCTGGTTACGAGGGAAAATTGAAAGATCAATTACTGGCACACAGTTAGTATCATTTATAATATTTTCATTTCTATCTGTATAATTCTCATTGCATTTTTTAATTTTTTGAGTTTTAACATTTTCATAGGAAGCCTTAAATACTCCCTCTTGAGTTTCATTAAATTTTGTACATATCTTTTCAGTTACATTTGAGAAATTATATTCTGGATAATACGATTGTATCTTATCGTGTGACTCTTCTTCGATAATATATATACTTTCATTAGTTTTTAGAGTATTTTCCTTAGAGTTATTATATATTTCAAGAGATTTTTCCTCCTGGTTACCCACTTTCTCCCTTGGACGAGGAATCTGGAAATTGTCCCCTTGGTCGGGAGGATCGTGGTTTGGATAGGAGAATTGGGAATTTTTCCTTGAAATCTTATCTAAGTCTTTGCCTAATCCTACAAGAAGAGTCGATTCGAACATTTTTTGTTGATTAATTTTTTCTTTTTGTTTAATAGGAGCATGGAAGGTCGCTCCTTGCTTCTTATTCTGAATTTTCGTCACTAGGCGGGGAAGTTGAGATTGATTCCCCTTTTCAAAATTTTTGTTTTCAACATTTCTTGATTCGACAGGGGTTGCGAGATTTTCCTCCGGTGAGTTAATATGTATATAATTAAATGTACCTTGGCCGTCGCATGATGCCGCATTTCGTGGTTCTCTTTCTTCGCGGTCAAGAATATATTCCCCTTTATCTTTAGGTTTTTCGTTATCTCTATTATTCTCAATATTTCCATCTTTAATATCGTTATCCTTCTCGTTATCCTTTAAAATCGCGGGTCGTACATTGATAGTTGATATTAATATTTCTATCTCAGTATTCAAAGAATTAATTACGTTAGTGTAAGCCTTACCGTCAATATTCTTTATTAAGCCGGTTGATTCTACTTCTACACCTTTTCCTATAGTTATCTTGGGTAAATATCCCTCTTTAATATGCGGATTTCCAATGCGCACGAAAAACAATGCTTTAGAGTGCGCAGGAATTATTACAGATTCTTGTGAATAAAAAGGAATTTTAGTGGTTAAGACTTCTAAGTGACCTTTTGAATAATCAATTTTAGCTTTAGTTTGTTGAAAAAAATCGTTGCCTAATATCCCACAAGATTGAATAGGAAAATCATCGGAAATTACATGAAAGTCAACAGGAATTCCCAAAATTATCTTAGTAATTTTTCCGATAGTGTACACGGGTGAATTATTAATTCCGTTTAATTTTAATATATGCGTTGAATCTAAGTCTGGAGTTCCTGAAATGCGAGCTTCCTTAATAAGGTTGGGTCCCGATCCTGTATCTAACATGAAAGTTTCAAAATAACTATTTCCATTTAAACTTAACTGAACAGTAGGCACGCAGCTTTCTTTATTCAAATTAATTTCTACCGGTCTAATTATTGGAGCTCGATTATTGTGTTTTCTGTTAGTGCAGTCATCACTGGGCGCCCCGATCCGTCGGCTCCCCGGTTCGCGCCCGCCGTCGGAGACCCTTGAAAGTTTCCCTGTTTCTTACGATTATTTTCGATTCTCAAAATGCAATTTTCTATTGTGTGCCCCGTTTCCTTGCAATATCTACATTGATTTGCTAAATCTTGTGTTGTAGAGTTGGAAGTATTTTCCGATGACCGATTTTCGCGACAATTACGAGCACTATGTCCCGTTCTATTGCAGATTTGACAAATAATTTGGATGTTATTTCTCGGAGAATTTCTATTAATAACTTGTCTTTCTCTACATTGAGATGCTTGATGTCCACGTCGCCCGCACCATTGACATACTTCGTTATTAGGAATATTATTCCGATTAGGATTTGAATAACAATTCTTCGCGTTATGACCTGGTTTATTGCACATTTGACAAATAATATTAGTAAAATTAGAGGAATTACCTCTACAATCTCTAGAGACGTGACCAGGTTTCTGGCAATTTTGGCATATAACCTGCTGATTATTAAGTGAACGGCAGTTTTGAGCAGTATGACCGGGTTTAGAGCATATTTGGCATGAGACGAAATCGCTTTGTACAATTTTTACCGGCTTTTGTCCGATAGTTTCTCGGAATCTACATTTATCTGCACTATGGCCCCGTTTTTTGCAAATTTGGCAGATTAAGATTTCGGTCCCCAAGGATCTTGTTGTATTTTGTAATATTAGGTTACATTTATCTGCTGTGTGACCGGATTTTTTACATATTTGACATAAATCTGTATTGACTTGAAAACCTTGCAACCCACGTATTTCGAAAATATCCCGTAATTCTTTTTCAATTCTTAAAGCTTCTTCTACAGTTGCGGTTACATCTAAATTTCTGGCAATTCTTTGCTCTATTTCAGGCTTCAGCCCTCTGATAAAACTGTGAACTAATTCATTTTCTAATGATGTTTTATAAGAGCGATCTATTGCTCCGTTATTCGTGGTTCGGTGTGCCTCTAATATACGTTTGCCTATTGCTTTCGTTCTGTTTGCATATGTGAGTACCGTTTCATCGGCCCGTTGGTAATTTCGTTCTGATTCAACTTGTAATTGCATTAAGCTTTTAGAATAGCCGCATACATGTTTCAAAAAATTTGTTAACTGACCAATTCGCGAGAAATCCTGGTCTTGTACAGAATGACGAGTGTCGCCGGTTAATTTAGTTTGAATCATTTTAGTCAAATATTTTTCGTTTTCGGGCGGTAACATGGACTTTGCTAATTCGCATCCTTCTATAAAATATTCTACAGGTAGATTTTGACCATCAAAGAAAGGAACAACCTCTACGGCAGCGTAAAGTAGCGGAAGAGTTATTTGTTACTACGTTATCGTTCATGGTTTCTGTGGTTGTAATAAGTTCTAAATTAGATTGTTCTCTATGATTTCCTTGTTCCGTAAGATCTTTTACCGTAAGTTTACTGCTGGGATCAATTTCACTTTCTGTGACAACCAGACGGAAGGAATATAAAGAATTATCAAAAGATTTATACCGCGTAGGTTCAGAGCAAAAACTAGTTTCTTTGACAGATTCTTCTGCGATAGGACTCGGGGGTTTATTAGTTCTTTGAGGTGAATCGGTTAGGCCAAATGCGCTAAGAGAGAGTGGGCTATCACTCAAAATTTTTCGGATGGTTGGGGTATTAATGTCAGATGTAGGTGCAGGAAATGTTTCAGTGGTATTAGTGGTAGCTTGTTCGTTGTGTGGCACGAATGGTGTAGATGTATGTTGAGGTGGTTCCGATGATTCTAACTCGCGAGGACGACGAAGTGGTGTGTTCTCGACAGCTCCGCGGAAAGTTTTTTCCACCTTGTCTTTATCAGATTTAGACCGCGTATTCATACCCTTTTCCAACAGTCACTCTTATCATCCCGGACGAGCCCCAAAAATTTGGTATGTTACGTCCTAGAGGAGGAACGCAACCATTTCATTCGCAGGAAAGGCGAACCTCGTTCGTACCTGCGTGTCAATGAACGGGTCAGGGATCAGACGGGTCCCTTTACTCGGACACCGACGTACGACGAGTGGTCCGTTTTTCGGTCAAGGACGCGAGTCCCTTTACCGGGGATAGGACCATGAGTTGACTGTTGGAAGGTGGGGTGATTTTGAAATTAATTGGTGATAATAACTATTAACAGATTTATTGAAATAAAGAAGACAAAATGACATTGCAGTACGGATTGAATTAGCAAATTTGATAATAACGGCGCAGTTTGGATTTTTACAGATTTATTAAGATAAATACATTTAGACGAATGAGTATGTGTGTGTGTGTGTGTGTGTGTGAGTGTATGAAATGGAAGAAGATAAGGATGGGAAAGAGAAAGATTAGGAATAGGAAGTTAATCAGGTGAAGGGGAACGAGAATGGTATGGCGAATTTAAAGGAGTGGACAGTTCAGAAAAAGAGACGGAAGAATATGAAATTGAAGGGATAGAAGGAATGGATGCGCGTGGGGGAGACGAGGGAGGACTAGTACGTAGACGTCGGAGTAGAAAAGGGGGTAGGAATGTCGGGTCTGGGTGAAAGTCTGTTTCAAGTGAAATATTTATAATGGAACGGAGATATTGCAAATGATGTTCGAATTCATATAGATCTCTAGTCCCGTACACCGTCTCAAAGAAATGAAGGACTTGTTAGATGGATACCACTGAATGACGGTAATGGCCCACTAAAACCGGATTTCAAAACAAGGGTGGAATAAATAAAATAGAAGTAGGAAAGATAAAGTAAAGAAGATGAAACTTACTACTGATTCAGGATGAGTTGACACAAGCAGAAATAAAATAGCGCAGATCGACGTAGGTGTTCTCGTTTCCAATATTCGTATTCCGATTGAGGCACCAAATAGTTGTTCACTTATATAAAGAGGAAGCCCGCACTTTTTCCAAAATCCGAATGCTTAAATATTTGAATATTAAATATTTGAATGAACTGGAATACTGAAGATTTGAATCTGAGTCCTAATGCTCAAGATCTGAATATCCGAATTCTGAATATCTGAGTTCTGAATATCTGCATGAGAGTGCGAATCTGACCTTTTTCGTTTCCGTGTTCTTCTGTTCGCGGAGGCGGATTACCGCGAATGAGTCCCTGGTGCGCACAGAATAAAACGGACACAGCAAGTTGAATGAAACAGACACAGTAAGAAAAGGACACAGTAAGAAACGGATACAGTGACAACCGGACACAGTAACCAACGGACACAGTAGGAAACGGACACATGGTGGTTGCAATCGGACACAGTGACAATCGGACACAGTATCAAACGGACACAGTAGGAAACGGATACACCGTGATTGCAATCGGACACAGTAAGAAACGGACACAGTAACAAACGGACGCAGTAGGAAACGGATACATGGTAGTTGCAATCGGACACAGTGAGAAACGGACACAGTAAGAAACGGACACAGTGACATTCGGACACAGTAACAAATGGACACAGTAGGAAACGGACACACGGTGGTTGCAATCGGACACAGTGGGAAACGGACACAGTGAGAAACGGACACACTAAGAAACGGACACAGTGACAATCGGACACAGTAACAAACGGACACAGCAGGAAACGGACACACTGTGGTTGCAATCGGACACAGTGAGAAACGGACACAGTGAAAAACGGACACAGTAAGAAACGGACACAGTAAGAAACGGGCACAGAGACAATCGGACACAGTAGGAAACGGACACACGGTGGTAGTAATCGGACACAGTGAGAAACGGACACAGTAAGAAACGGACACAGTGAGAATCGGACACAGAGAAATGGACACAACATGAAACGGACACACTGTGGTTGCAATCGGAGACAGTAAGAAACGGACACAGTAACAAATGGACACAATAGAAAACGGACACAGTAGGAAACGGACACAATAGGAAACGGAGTATGAAAAAAGTGAAAAAAAAGTAAAATCTGATCGTACGTGCATTATTTATGTGTATTATTGCTGAATCGACTCATCTTTTCATACTGTGCGGTCACTTCTGCACTTGTGCAGATTGTTCTAGTTAAATAATGCAAGATAGTGATGATGTTAAAACTTGTTCAATTTGCAAAGCACAAATTTCATCGGTGTACAAAATATATATGCCATGAACATGTCTTACTTTTATTTGAAGTGTATAAAAATATTTAGAATTGTCAGCATCTTTTTTAATACATATTCTTTATGACGTTTATCGCACACATATTCTAAGACAGTCGATTTGTTGCCAATATAACAGTATTATATATGTCAAGCATTACGTATTGAAATGTGTTGTAGACTAAGGCTGTATGCAAGATTAGGTTGAAAGTATTTACTGCTAATTTCTCACAATACTTTAAGGTGAATTATATAAAAATTACTTATATGTTAATATTCAAAGTTATTTTCTTTAATAATATGTATTATAAGCAATTCCGAAACAATGTGTGTTACATAATTACATAACAATTACATAACAAGCCAACAAAAGAACAGTAGGAAGCACGCATACTAAAATATAACGTATATCTTAAAATATATATGGTTATTTTTATCTGCAACGACTGCAAGGTTGACGTGTTTTCCGTTTTCGTGTAATCTGGAACATTATGTAAATGTTTCAATGTGTAAATATTATATCTGTCGATAATAAGTAACGTTTCAATGTATACTTACTTTTGATGGAATAGTGTTTTCAATAAACGCTAATGGTTGCTGACTATTCTTAAAATATTTTTCGCAATCTTGACGTGTTAGCTTTATTAGAGTAATCCTAGGTTCTAATAGATTTATTGGGATATCTTTGGGATTTATAGTAACTTGTATTTTTTCTTCAAAATTTTTTCCAGTATTGTCTATCAAAGATATATTTGGAATATTTTCGCTTCCTGAAGTGTGATAAGGCAAGCTAATAAGAATGTAAGTCAGACATACATAATACAGTTAATACTAATTTTGCATATTTATATGTTGTTCATACAAACAGTTTCAGGTAGTCCGACAAATAATTCCTCTTCATAATTTTTGTCATTTTCATTTTGTAAAGATATGTCTAATACATTTTCTTTCTCTAGAGCATGATAAAGATAGTTATCTTTTTAAAAAATAATTGTTAGTAAAATATAAAAATTATTGTTAATACTAACCTTGCATATGTACGTGTTCTTGATGTAGAATGTTTTTAGATATTCCGATAAATATTCGCAACAATTGTTCAATGGGTAACCTTGAAAAATATTTTAATATAACGTTATATATATATATATGTGTGTGTGTGTGTTTATGTGTTCAACTAATGTTAGAGAATAATTCTTTTTTGACGGGGCCTAATATTCATCTTATACAGGATGCTAAATTTCAAGTGTAACAGATAAAAAATTTGGAAAACTATGAAAGATATTGAAAAAACTAAAACACGTTTTCCATGATTTCGAAGGGGAAAGAGAATGGAATTATGAGTTTTTTATTTGGAGGGCATTTTCAAAGTCAGTTGAAGGTCAACTTAATTTTTTAAAATAGAAAGTCCAATTTTTTATTATATCTTCTTTTTATACCAATTAATTTTAACAACTTTTGTCTGACACATTTCTTTATTTGCCTAATATTTTTTTAAATATTTGAGGAAAACTTTTTGAGGTAACTTTTTCAACATTTAACTTACGATATCTCGTTAACTATTCGTCGAAGGAAAAAGTAGTATTACACCTTTTTACTTTATTTATTATCAAATATAAAATACTATAATAGTGCCCTAACTTTTGTTAATTTAATAATTTGAAATTTCCAAAGGTCGATAAGTTAACAAACGTTAGGGCACTATCATAATATTATATATTTGATAGTAAATAAAGTAAAAGGGTGTAATACTATTTTTTCTTTCGACGAATAATTAGCGAGATATCGTAAGTTAAATGTTGAAAAAGTTACCTCAAAAAGTTTTCCTCAAATATTTAAAAAAATATTAGGCAAATAAAGAAATGTTTCAGACAAAAGTTGTTAAAATTAATTCATATAAAAAGAAGATATAATAAAAAATTGGACTTTCTATTTTAAAAAATTAAGTTGACCTTCAACTGACCTTGAAAATGCCCTCCAAATAAAAAACTGATAATTCCATTCTCATTACCCTTCGAAATCATGGAAAACGTGTTTTAGTTTTCTCAATATCTTTCATAGTTTTCCAAATTTTTTATCTGTTACGCTTGAAATTTAGCATCCTGTATAAGATGAATATTAGGCCCCGTCAAAAAAGAATTATTCTCTAACATTAGTTGAACACACAAACACACACACACACATATATATATATATATATAACGTTATATTAAAATATTTTTCAAGGTTACCCATTGAACAATTGTTGCGAATATTTATCGGAATATCTAAAAACATTCTACATCAAGAACACGTACATATGCAAGGTTAGTATTAACAATAATTTTTATATTTTACTAACAATTATTTTTTAAAAGGATAATTATCTTTATCATGCTCTAGAGAAAGAAAATGTATTAGACATATCTTTGCAAAATGAAAATGACAAAAATTATGAAGAGGAATTATTTGTCGGACTACCTGAAACTGTTTGTTATGAACAACATATAAATATGCAAAGTTAGTATTAACTGTATTATGTATGTCTGACTTACATTCTTATTAGCTTGCCTTATCACACTTCAGGAAGCGAAAATATTCCAAATATATCTTTGATAGACAATACTGGAAAAAATTTTGAAGAAAAAATACAAGTTACTATAGATCCCAAAGATATCCCAATAAATCTATTAGAACCTAGGGTTACTCTAATAAAGCTAACACGTCAAGACTGCGAAAAATATATTAAGAATAGTCAGCAACCATTAGCGTTTATTGAAAACACTATTCCATCAAAAGTAAGTATACATTGAAACGTTACTTATTATCGACAGATATAATATTTATACATTGAAACATTTACATAATGTTCCAGATTACACGAAAACGGAAAGCACGTCAACCTTGCAGTCGTTGCAGATAAAAATAACCATATATATTTTAAGATATACGTTATATTTTAGTATGCGTGCTTCCTACTGTTTTTTTGTTGGCTTGTTATGTAATTGTTATGTAATTATGTAACACATTGTTTCGGAAATGTTTATAGTACATATTATTAAAGAAAATAACTTTGAATATTAGCATATAAGTAATTTTTATATAATTCACCTTAAAGTATTGTGAGAAATTAGCAGTAAATACTTTCAACCTAATCTTGCATACAGCCTTAGTCTACAACACATTTCAGTAAGTAATGCTTAACATATACAGGGTGTTTGATAGCTGATCATGCAGACGAAAGTTGGAGATAGATTGGGTGTAGCCGAGAAGAAAAGTCATGTACCATAATGTCAAATTGCCAATAGTTATCGAGTTATTAATTAAAACATGTGAGCCAACGAGCGCGTAGAGAGCGGAGGGCGGCCGCAGTAAGCACGTAGACATTTGATATAGGCGGAGTCAGCGAATGGCGATAGATGAGCGTGCGCGGCGAGGGGCAACGTAAATGACAAGAGGCGGACGCGCGCGACGAGGAGCGAGTGAGCACGAACGACGAGGAGCGAGCGAGCGCAAGCAACAAGAGGCGAGCGAGCGCGACGAAGAGCGAGCGAGCGCGAACAACGAGGAGCGAGCGAGCTATAAGGAAAAAGCTATAAAGAAAAAGGTCGCTTGCTCCTCGTCGCGTGCGATCGCCTCTTGTCGCTTACGTTGCCCCTCGCCGCGCGCGCTTGCCTATCGCCACTCGCTGACTCCGCCTGTATCAAATGTCTACGTGCTTACTGCGGCCGCCCTCCGCTCTCTACGCGCTCGTTGGCTCACATGTTTTAATTAATAACTCGGTAACTATTGCCAATTTGACATTATGGTACATGACTTTTCTTCTCGACTACACCCAATCTATCTCCAACTTTCGTCTGCATGATCAGCTATCAAACACCCTGTATAATACTGTTATATTGGCAACAAATCGACTGTCTTAGAATATGTGTGCGATAAACGTCATAAAGAATATGTATTAAAAAAGATGCTGACAATTCTAAATATTTTTATACACTTCAAATAAAAGTAAGACATGTTCATGGCATATATATTTTGTACACCGATGAAATTTGTGCTTTGCAAATTGAACAAGTTTTAATATCATCACTATCTTGCATTATTTAACTAGAACAATCTGCACAAGTGCAGAAGTGACCGCACAGTATGAAAAGATGAGTCGATTCAGCAATAATACATATAAATAATGCGCGTACGATCATATTTTAATTTTTCTTCACTTTTTTGCACCCCGTTTCCTCTTGTGTCCGTTTCCTACTGTATCCGTTTTTTATTGTGTCCGTTTGTTACTGTGACCGTTTCTCACTGTGTCCGTTTCTCACTATGTCCGATTGCAACCACCGTGTGTCCGTTTCCTACTGTGTCCGTTTGTTACTGTGTCCGAATGTCACTGTGCCCGTTTCTCACTGCGTCTGACTGCAACCACCGTGTGTCCGTTTCCTACTGTGTCCGTTTGTTACTGTGTCCGATTGTCACTGTGTCCGTTTCTTACTGTGTCCGTTTCTCACTGTGTCCGTATGTTACTGTGTCCGATTGTCACTGTGTTCGTTTCTTACAGTGTTCGTTTCTCACTGTATCCGATTGCAACCACCGTTTGTCCGTTTCCTACTGTGTCCGTTTGTTACTGTGTCCGATTGTCACTGTGTGCGTTTCTCACTGTGTCCGATTGCAACCACTGTGTGTCCGTTTCCTACAGTGTCCTTTTGTTACTGTGTCCGAATGTCACTGTGTCCGTTTCTTACTGTGTCCGTTTCTCACTGTGTCCGATTGCAACCACCGTGTGTCCGTTTCCTACTGTGTCCGTTTGTTACTGTGTCCGATTGTCACTGTGTCCGTTTCTTACTGTGTCCGTTTCTCACTGTGTCCGTTTCTCACTGTGTCCAAGTGCAACCACCGTGTGTCCGTTTACTACTGTGTCCGTTTGTTACTGTGTCCGATTGTCACTGTGTGCGTTTCTCACTGTGTCCGATTGCAACCACTGTGTGTCCGTTTCCTACAGTGTCCTTTTGTTACTGTGTCGATGTCACTGTGTCCGTTTCTCACTGTGTCCGTTTCTCACTGTGTCCGATTGCAACCACCGTGTGTCCGTTTACTACTGTGTCCGTTTGTTACTGTGTCCGAATGTCACTGTGTCCGTTTCTTACTGTGTCCGTTTCTCACTGCGTCCGATTGCAAGCACCGTGTGTCCGTTTCCTACTGTGTCCGTTTGTTACTGTGTCCGTTTTTTACTATGTCCGATTGCAACCACGGTTTGTCCGTTTTCTACTGTGTCCGTTTGATACTGTGTCCATTTCTTACTGTGTCCGATTCTCACTATGTCCGTTTCTCACTGTGTCCGATTGCAACCACCGTGTGTCCGTTTCCTACTGTATCCGATTGTCACTGTGTCCGATTGCAACCACCATGTGTCCGTTTCCTACTGTGTCCGTTTGTTACTGTGTCCGGTTGTAACTGTGTCCGTTTCTTACTGTGTTCTTTTCTTACTGTGTCCGTTTGTCACTGTGTCTGATTCATTCAACTTGCTGTGTCCGTTTTATTCTGTGCGCATCTGGTACGCTCCCGGGGTGAAGCCCTAAGCAGGACCCAATGACGTTAAAGATATTGTTACTTATTTTTATTATTGGTCCTGGTTGACAGTAGTGGGAAAAGGTCTTAGTCATTAGCGAAGTGAAAAGACATCGTGGGAGGAGACAGTTAGTTCTAGAAGACGTGAATATAGATGGGATAAGGGATGGAGCGTGGATGTCTCATAGTTTTGGGTGGGTAGGTTATAATTAGGCGCGACAATTGTGATGGTGGTGGATTTTTGTGAGATAGAGAAATGTATACAAGTGGCCAGCTGGAAAAGTCAAGATGCCGTAAATCAAAGGCTGAGATCAGATTTTACGACTATCAGTGAAGTAAACTTTGTTGGTTAACTGATAAGGCACATATGGTTGTGGATTAGGAAGATGTAAATTTCAAGTTTTAGAGCAGGAATGCTCTGAGTTGCTTTGTTTTGCTGAAAGTTTGTTAGCGCGGAGTTTCAAATTTGTATAGCTAGGCCGACGGACACACTTGGCGAACACTACCCAGATATAAACTTTAAACGAAGACGTGTAGATTTTTACAACAGGGCACTGTTTCCTGTTATGAAATTTTTCCCGAATCGCCTTTCATTTGGCGCGACGGCTGTTCGCCAGATGGGTCTGTTTCTTAATTTATATTTATATATGTATATATTCCTATTATAGATATATTAGGAGAATATAAATCCGCAAGAGGGAAAGACAATTTTGTTAGTTAAATCTGCAGGACGTAACAGATGTACGTTGTGGACAATTCGGATTACTTCTCCGTCTTCTCTTGTCATTTCTATTGAGCGATTGAGCGTCGCTGCTTAGAGGCGACCACGCGCCATTGTTGCCTGCCAGTCTGGCTCGAGCTGTGCGGAATAGTATGACGGCGATGCCCGCAACGCACGCCTACTGCGCATTTATTCGCCCATCTATTTAGCAATTTTCTTCGAAACTTTACGTAGTCGATTCCAATTTTTTCTGTCCGTTGTACTTTTCTCGATGTTTTTTATGAAGTGTGCAAGTTTATAGTCAGCCACCCTGTATATTTACAGTAAAAATTATCATAATTATTATTATCTAGAAAATAGTAAAACATCTTATAAATCTTATTATTCAACGTTATGAATAAGCAATTATTTGAAACATTCTGATGTAATGCACTTTACAGAATTTATTGACAAAAATAAATGTTATACTAAAAGTGATATAATATCAGAGGCAGTAAAAAAAATCAACAGAAATTGGTTATGTCCTTAGGATATTTTAAAAACGTTTTTAGGAAATGTCTTAAGGGGATCTTGGAGCGGCGATCAAACTCTAACGCGATTGCGCCCTCATCTGAGCGGAATTAATACTGTCGATAATACTGACACTTACAGTTCCGTTATCAACATTTATCGATATGTACATAAAGACACGTTCCGATGTATATTGCGAAAATATACATTGGGTGCGTTCACAACACTCAACAGTTGCGCAACTGTCGAGTAATTCATCAACGTTATTGGTCTGAGTGTAAGGAACAGTAAGAACCAGTGGTCACTAACCGCTCATTGAGCGGTTTTCTCCACTGAACGCACCCATTATGAAAACATAGTATACATAATATATATTATAGATCTTCAATATTCGCAATGCATATCGAAATATAGTCTATATATAAAGTAATCATTTAGAACACACATAAAAATAGCAGTGAGAAGTAGAAAACCTTTTACATTGTATTCTATGTGTTGAGACATGATATCTTGAAGTTTTAGTGTTTTATCGTCCTGTACAAGTATACAAACGATTTAACAGCACATAGATATCTATTTTTGTCGCACACATATTTAGAATACAATTCCATAATATGGTTCACACTGTTTTCGCTGTGTTTCTTTCGGTGCATGTATTCTCAGAGGAATTTGCATGTATTCAACATGCAAATAATATATTTACAAAAGTTGTTTTATGTAAACTATACGTATAATTTATATGTATTCGTTCTTCGGTACGATTCGTTTTTCGAATCGATATAAGTAAAAGGCTAATAAAAAGTATGTCATGCAAACTCTTAGCCATATTACATAATCATTTATATATTTGTATAATTTAATATGATACATATAAATTTACAAATATTAATAAAATATATCACGACAATATTATATAAAAGAGAATATAGAATGGGCTCCTTCATCGCCCATTCCCGTGAGAACGCAACCAATATATTTTTTTTCGTTTCCCCGATTTTTGTAAACATTGCATCAAGGCATCTTTTCTCTCGAAGATATTTATTCGAGGTTTTTTTTAAGAATAATTTTTTATTGCCTTGGAAAAGGCAACAGTTTATTGCCTTCTATAATTTTGTAAAAGTGTTGTCTCATGCATAATACATCCTTGAAGTATTTTTCATCACAAGGATTTCCGCCTAATGTTATAGTTGTAGCGAAAGCTGCAGCATAAATTCCACAAGACATGGAATCCGGTTGTGTGTTAACGTTTTCAAAAATGATGTTACTGTCAGACAGTGATGCGAATTTGGTGACGGGCTTGCACGAGAATTTCCCTCGCTATACACGCACATACAGCTGGCTCGGTCTATCGGTGTGAGCCATGCGATCGGCAATCGTCGGCGCGCCGAGCGAGAGAGAATATCATTCCCTCCTTCTCGCACTCGTTCTCGCTCAGCGAGCGAGCCTAATTCTTTCTCGCCTATAATCTGAATCGCGGGCGCAACTGTCTCTCTCTCCTCTCCTCTCTATGACAATACTGAAAAGTTTTCTCTACTCAGCGCGCCGAAATTATTATGCATAATACTTTATTATTAATATTATTATTTGTAATATTTATTATTTGTAATTTTATTTGTAATTGTATAATAATGCTACAAATAATACAAATTTTTACAAATAAAATTTGTAAAAATTTGTATCATTTGTAATATTATTTCCAATAGTATTAGAAGAGGTAGGAGTATCAGGGGATAAATATTGAGAAAATAGGAAAGGGTATAGGATTGTCGGGTCTGGATGGAAATCTATATCTAATCCGATGCTAATTATGTTTCTGATATACGGTAATTGTTGATCAAAATTGTATGGGTCTGTTATCTCGTCAAAGAGGTGGATGACCCGATGGACGTGAATGATAGTAATGGCCCACTGAAACCGGATTTCAAAAACAAGGGTGGAATAAATAAAATAGAGGTGGGAAGGATAAAGTAAAGAAAATGAGACTTACTGCTGATTCCGATGTGGTGAGGCAGAGAGAAAGCAAGAGAGAGATGGAGAAAGTAACCCAAGAATCTGAGTGAGTGTGCCACTGGCTCGGTCGCTCCCTGATTCCCAACTCGGCAATGGTCATGATTCACACGACTTAGTTTCTTTTTAGGCGGCGGATTATAATTTAATTATGAAACATGTAACTCCTCGTCTGAATCTGAATACTGACAAGGGACATTCGGCAACGCGGAAATTCAAAAAAATCTGAAACTCTGCATAATTGTAGAGCAGATGTACCTAATAACAAAACAATTTTTCGTTGGTGCCCAAAAACGGTTTTAAGGGTGGAAACAACCCCTTGAACAAAGTTGATTTTTGTCTTTCTAAGCGAATATTATCGAAACTATTAAAGATATGAAAAAATGTTTTAGACAAAAGTTTTATGGTTTTAAAAGTACTTTATTATGCTATATTTAGATTTTTTAAAAATGTAAAATTGTAATTGTGTATAAAATACCCCCCCTCCTTCTCTTTTTTCAAATTGTTAAAATCAATTGTCCAACCAAAATAAAGCTTATTTTATGACAAATTCAACCATATATAATAACATTATGTTTGGAAAAGGCAATATTGAAAAAAAAATTAAACATGCTCTTATATGTATGCTACGCGTACCAAACTTAAGGATTCGCTACTTGACGATGGCATTTCTTTCTTCCTCAAATCTTCCTCATAATTGCAAACTGTAAAAGATAAGGAAGGAAGAAAATAGAAAATCTAAAAAAGCAATAAAGTTGATGTTAAGAAGTAAGTAGGAGAAAAATAGCATGATAAGGATACAGTCACTAATATTTAAAAATGTTATAAATTATAAAATTTCACGTAATAGACGTTTATTTTGCCAACATTGCGGCTACCTTTTTCATTAATTTAAACGACACGCGTAAATATAAATAAATATGTGTGTGTGTGTATGTGTGTTTTTGTACGTGCGCACGTGTGTGTACATCATGGCAACATGCAAAACACTTGTCACAAGTTTTATGACTGTGCGACCAAAATAGCACTCTTTATCAAGTACAGTGCAATCAAGGTTCATTATATTGACATATGTTATCTTCATTCATTTGCATATAAAAGCTGTCCATTTTGGAATACATTTCAGTGTTATTGAAGCAGTTATTGAAGCAGTACGTATATTATTATTGCTGTGAGAAATGTTTAATTAAAATATCCTTAAGATTTGTATCATAATGTCAGTAATAAATCCAGCTACTGTTATTAATTTGTTAATTGCGACATTTCATTTCACAAATATTGCAATAACTCCTGTTAATCATCAAGAGGTGGAACTCCATGATACAATTACTGATTTAATAAAGAGTGCTATACATCACGATATTACGATCGAACATGAGTGGGGACTTGATTTTGACGATCCATCAGAACCGCATGACGTACAATTTGTAGATGTGTACGATATTGATGCTGAAGAAGATAATTGTGGAAATGAAGTTTGCACTGTGGATGATGAAGGTGGAAATGTAAACTTAAATTATAAGAAAAGGCAATCGAATTTTGGAAGAGTGAAAAGAAAGGACATTTATCTCTTACTTCTGTACAACATCGTTTTAGAAAAGTAAAGTTTAATTAAAAAATAAGAAGAATAATATATAGTAAAATACTTGAGGCTTTTACGGTGTACAGTGACCGGCAGTGATTCGTTCCGCGACAGAGAGAACTCTATTTCCCCTCTCGCGGAACGCATCATTGTCGGTCATTGTACATACAGCTTTGACTATAAGTATAAAGCATCCCAAAAAATTTATTTAAATTGTGTAACAAAAACATACTATATGAATATATGGAGAACATAATATAGTATACGAGTATATGGAAAAATAATATAATAAAAAAATATAATATAAGAATATGTGGAAAATAATATTTATTTTACAATATTTATTGTAATATAATATAATATTAATATAATATAAATTATAATATAAATATAATATACATAAATATAATATACACATTATATTATAAAATATTAATATAATATTTATTGTAAGAGATTATATATTTACTATGAGTATATGCATTGATTTCTAGGAAAATACAATGAGTTAGAGATGCTTTATACTTATGACCAAAGCTGTAAATTATATAGTTAGAGTCGCGTTGTTTTTTATTTTAAGTTTTACAATTTGATGTTTCGTGAACATTTAATTCGTATATAACTTCTTTTATTTTTGAATTCGAATTATTTAATATTGAGATTTGTTTTCTTCTAGGTAAAATCTATTCAACAATTGCACAGATGGCAAGAACATATAATGCGTGGGGGTTCAAATACAGACAAACTTGTAGTTATTGCTGAATATGTTCTTAGAAAATTCCAAGAAGCTGTTAATAGAGGACTTATTATTCATGATATAAATCTGCGAAAATGGGCACTAGAAGCAAAGGAACAAGTGGATTTTTCTTCATTTAAAGCAGGAAATTGGTGGATATGGAATTTTAAAAAGGCACATCGTATTACATCACGTAAAATAACTGCATTTAAAACGCGGTCTTCTCATTTAACTGACCTAACTATACGTCAAAACGCTGAGGAATTTGTAAATACAGTAAAGCCACATATTAATGTAATCGGTGCTGAATCAACTTATAATGCAGACGAAAGTGGCTTTAATTTAGAAATACATGCAGGAAGAACATTAGCTAATGTAGGAGTGAAGACAGTTGGAGCTACTATCCAATCTTTATCTGCTATGACTCATAGCTACACCATTATGCCTATTATATCTGCAGATGGACATCTCCTTTCGCCTTTGTATATAGTATTAAAAGAATCTACTGGTGTTTTTGGACCACAAGTAGAACAAACTCTTTTTAGACCAGTGAATATTTACATTGCGGCTTCAAAATCAGGGAAATTGACAACTGAACATTTCAAAAATTGGTTCCAAGAAGTGTATCTACCAAACACTGGAGAGAAAAGTATACTACTGCTTGATTCATGGACAGGACATTGCCCGAACCAATTGGAAGAACTTGTACCAAAAGACAAACATGTAAATATTCTAACAATACCAAAAAAAACAACTGCTTTTATACGGCCATTAGATGTTTTTGGTTTCAGAATCTGGAAAAATTTTGTTCGAAGCTTTTCTGATAGTGTTATTATAAATAATTATGACATAAATTTACATTTACGTAATAACATAATAAAATTGCAATCTTTAACACACAATCAACTGTCTTCTCCAAGATTTCGAAATTTATTTAGATATAGCTGGTATAAAAGTGGTTATTTATCAACACGGCCTGAAAAATTTCATAATCCAATCGATTATTGTTATTTTAAAGAAGAAAAACGTATACCAAAATGTAGCATTTGTGGTAAAATGGCTTTTATACGTTGTGCATGGTGCAAGCAATATTTTTGTTTTGAACATTTCTTTATTGTATGCAATATCATTATTGTAATAATTATATAGAATAAATAATATTTTACTGTCCTCAATTCCTGTAAAATTTGTATATATTATAATCCATACCAAAATATAAGATATCTTTCACTCGAATATCTATATCGACTACTTAATTAATAAAACCTATATACTGAATGAAGCAAAACACATACACACAAATGTACACTGAATAAATTTATAAATTATATTTTTCATTATTAAATCCGTGTGTGTTCTCCTTTTTTCTTCATATCATTCATTTCCTTATTTGTTCTTTACAATTGAATTTAAAAGATTATCTATATTAGGGTTATATACACTCTCTCTGCGTCCTCCTTATCATGCTGTTCTTCTTCAACTTACTTCTTAACATCAACTTTATTGCTTTTTTAGATTTTCTATTTTCTTCCTTCCTTATCTTTTACAGTTTGCAATTATGAGGAAGATTTGAGGAAGAAAGAAATGCCATCGTCAAGTAGCGAATCCTTAAGTTTGGTACGCGTAGCATACATATAAGAGCATGTTTAATTTTTTTTTCAATATTGCCTTTTCCAAACATAATGTTATTATATATGGTTGAATTTGTCATAAAATAAGCTTTATTTTGGTTGGACAATTGATTTTAACAATTTGAAAAAAGAGAAGGAGGGGGGGTATTTTATACACAATTTTACATTTTTAAAAAATCTAAATATAGCATAATAAAGTACTTTTAAAACCATAAAACTTTTGTCTAAAACATTTTTTCATATCTTTAATAGTTTCGATAATATTCGCTTAGAAAGACAAAAATCAACTTTGTTCAAGGGGTTGTTTCCACCCTTAAAACCGTTTTTGGGCACCAACGAAAAATTGTTTTGTTATTAGGTACATCTGCTCTACAATTATGCAGAGTTTCAGATTTTTTTGAATTTCCGCGTTGCCGAATGTCACTTGTGAGTCTAAACCTGAGTACGACTTTTTCGTCTCTGTATGTACTGTCGAAACAACTTGGAAGAACCCGAATAAGAATACAAGTCTGACTTTTCCGTCTCTGTATATACTGTCGAAACAACTTGGAAGAAACCGAATAAGAATGCAAGTCTGACTTTTCCGTCTCTGTATGTACTGTTCGCGGAGGCGGTTTTTATACCAATGATCGGAGGCAGAAGCTATCAGGGTGGGTAGAGAGATGGCCCTTTTAGGGAGGGGTGAAGCCCTAAGGAAAACCCAATGACGTTAAAGATTTTGTTACTAATTTTTATTATTGGTCCTGGTTGACAGTAGTGGGAAAAAGTCTTAGCCATTAGCGAAGTTAAAAGACATCGTGGGAGGAAACAGTTAGTTCTAGAAGACGTGAATATAGATGGGATAAGGGGTGGAGCGTGGATGTCTTATAGTTTTGGGTGAATAGGTTATAATTAGGCGTGACAATTGTGACGGTGGTGGATTCTTATGAGATAACGAGATGTATACAAGTGGCCGGCTGGAAAAAGTCAAGATGCCGTAAGTCAAAGGCTGATATCAGATTTTACGATTATCAGTGAAGTAAGCTTTGTTGGTTGGCTGATAGGGCGCATATGGTTTTGGATTGGGAAGATGTAAGTTTCAAGTTTTAGAGCAGGAATACTCTGATTTACTTTATTTTACTGAAGATTTGTTAGCGCGGAGTTTCAAATTTGTATAGCTAGGCCGACGGACACACTTGGAGAACACTACCCAGATATAAACTTTGAACGAAGATGTATAGATTTTTACAACAGGGCACTATTTCCTGTTATGGAATTTTCCCGAATCGCCTTTCATTTGGCGCGACGGCTGTTCACCAGATGGGTCTGTTTCCTAATATATATTTCTATATGTATATATTCCTATTACACTTATGTTAGGAGAATATAAATCCGCGAGAGGAAAAGACAATTTTGTTAGTTAAATCTGCAGGACTCTATAACTCTATAAAAAGTAAATACTGCTTTGATAAATATATAGCAATATTTCCTAATGTTTATGATACTTTGATATTAAATAAAAAATATCAATTGTCATAATAAACAGAAAATACTAGAAAAATATAGTTATTTAAATTTATATTGTAGATGTATAAATGAATAAAGATATTAAACTTCTGTATGTTCTGAAATTCCGTGTATTTTATAAAATGCACACATGATGACAACGATTGGAATGATTTCGATAGTTATAATAGCGACGAAATTTGTAACTGTAATGCACAACATGGTAAGCAATTTTACACTAATGAAAATAATTCTGCGGATTTCATGAGATGCGTTAAACCAATTTAGAAATTGTTCGTCAGTATCCCATATAACACGCATGTTCTAACGTTTTTGAGACATCTTTAAGGCATTTCCTAAAAACGTTTTTAAGATATCCTAAGAACATTTTATTTTAGGCCTTTTTTAAGATGTCTCTGAGACATCTTAAAAACATCTTACTCGACACGTCTTACTTATAATCATCTCAAAATAATACATCTCAAAATTATCTTATTTCTAACATCTTTAAAAGCTCGTCTACAATGGCTATAAGCATAAGATTGGCCGCATTTAGTGGAAAAAGCAGCTCAGTGAGCGCTTAGTGATTATTGTTTGTGATTGAATGCGGCCATTGGCTCCAGAGCGTTTTACGCATATGCACGTTATTATCTGTAGTTCATGTTACGTATACTGTAGGAAATGTGCAACTGTTGTAAATAAAAGAATACAGCCTAGGTGTCTCAAAAAACTAAAGCCAGCGGCACACGGTGCTTGTTTTTGTGCTGGATGGAAATACTTTGTTTTGATTGGTGCATTTACATCCATCTTCAGAAATGCACTAATCAGAACAGCGTATTTCTATCCAGCAAGCAATCCAGCACGAAGCATCGTGTGCCGCTGGCTTTAGGCTGCGTTTCCGCTGAGTGCGTCATGCTTCACGTCGTCCGTCTGCGTCACGAGTTAATCAATCAAATCGTCCCATTCTGTTGGATCACTTTACGATGTAAAGGAGGCACTCATATGCCCGATTGCACCAAATTATTTTCATTTTAAGTGAGACTTAAATATATGTCTGCTTTATTTATTTAGAAAGAAAGATAAAGATAGATACATATTTAAATCTTGCTTAAAGTCAAAATAATGTTGGTGCAACCAGGCCTAAAACCGTTAAATTCATCTCCAGAGATACTATATGGCCGGTATTCATAGTCGGATTTTATATTTAAGAACGTCTTAAGTTTATCTTGAGATAATGTATGGATCATTTCATTGTCTACGGAGTATCTGAAGATAAACTTAAGACAGTCTTAAGCCAACGGCACACGATGCTTGTTTTTGTGTCGGTTTGCTTGCTGGATGGAAATACTGTGTTCTGATTGGTGCATTTCTGAAGATGGATGGAAATGCACCAATAAAAAACAGTATTTCCACCCACCAAGCAATCGAGCACAAAAACAAGCACCGTGTGCCGCTAGCTTAAGACCTGATTATGAATACTAGCCTTAGTTTCATATTCTATGAGTACCAAAGATAAGATAGTGCTTATATCAACTTCAGTCACTAAATGGAAAGCACTAATGTAAAATAGATATTATAGCCGGTATTCATAGACGTGTCATATTTAAAACCATCTTAAGTTTACATTCAGATATTTCGTAACCAATGAAATGCCTCGTACATCATCTGAAGATAAACTTAAGACAATCTTAAATATAAAATCGAATTATGAATGCCAGCCTATGGCTGCTAATAACAGAAACTAATTAGTTATGAGGGAATAATTTTTAAATTATATCATCTCTTTTTATTTATTCGTAATCAACTAAAGTGAAAATACCCTATACAATGTTCGCTATTGTTCCTTCAATAAATACAAAAAATATTTCCTGACAAAGAATATTCTGATTACAGCTGAGAAAGCTGAAAAGCCAATCATGTAAAGTTGGAAATGAGCGCAATATTATTTTCATCTTGCTCGATCAACTACAATATTGTTAATAATTCATATAGCAAAATATTCTTACAAGGAAGCGTGTTCATCTTGTATATAATATATATAGGGTGGTTCGCAATCACGCTCCGTATACCCCGAATAGCGCACAGTTCGCACGACGCGAACCGTGCGCGCGTCGGCGATCAGGACGAATGAAGAGAGACGGCGGTGTTTCAATCCTCCGATTGATTCTGGCGGTCATTTGCTTCACCGCGTTGTACTGTATCGCGCGATGGTTGTACTTCGAGATGTTTCATCGTCCGCGCATCGACGCGATCGAGCGAGATCTCGCAGATTGGTACGAGGAGGACGGGAGCGTTGACCATGCAACAGACGAGTCCGATCGGCGCGATCGATCCGCCCGATTGGATCGAACTCGACGATTGCGGCGTCGCATGGGCGTCGGTATCGATTCGTTGCCGCGAGTACGCTTCGTCGGCGCCAAACTGCGTCGGCGATGACGCTCCGTCGACACAAATGACCGCGACGGCGAGGACATCGTTGACGACGATGGTTCGACCGAGAGAAATCAATTTTTGCGACGAACCGAGTGTCTGACGCACGGCTCGTTCGTTGCGTCGACGAACGAGTACGTGGACTGCAGAACGTACTGCGGCGTGACCGACGGCGTGGAGTACAGTTACTACAATCGATTGGGCGTGCTTCTAAACGGACGACGCGGTCACGTGGGCGGTTACTGCGTGCCGACCGACGCTGCCATCTGCAGCGAGAACACGAGTCTGACGGTTTATGGCTCCGACGGCTGGCGATGTTTGTCTCAAACGCGAGCGTTCGCCGGCGAGGGCGGTAATTGAATCGTCGTTTGCAACAGTCAGTTGCTCGATCGAGCCACCGTCAAAATCTGGCAAGGTCACATCGATTCTACGCTCGCGTTCGACTCGATTGACGAGCTGTTGCCTGACAATCCGAACGGTGACGGTGGCGGAGGGTTTCGATCGTGTGTCCTCCGTCTTTGCGGGACGAACGCGACAATGAATACGTGACCGCGCCTTTCATTCGTTTGTTCCTACTGCGCAACACGTGCGCTTCTCTCATTCCGCACACGAATGAGTCGATCACGCCGAATTTCGAAGAGAATAAATGCGAGTGTGGCGATATGGCTCGTTACGACGAAAGATTGCGCACATGCGTACCGAACGATCGCACTGCGCGTGAGGATGCTTTCGATCGTCGTACGTTCCATATCGCGCTGGGGAACGGAACGGCGTGTTTGGAGCCGTGGATGACGATTTCACAGGCTCGAAAATTGACGGGCGTTCCGCGAATTGCGACGTGGAGCACAGAAGCGCCGATCTCGGAGCCGCGGGAGTCGGATATGTTCAATCGTACGGCGCGCTGTTCGATCGAGCGGTACCCTCACCTACGGCTATGCTTCTATCATCGATCTCGTTACCGCAGATAACGCGCTAGTCGCCTCTCGAGTCGACGCTCGAGCGCGACGATGAATCAGTGTTAACGAGGAGACCTCAGCGGCGACACGTTTCGCGCCGATTCGTAGTCTACGAATTTGATCACAAAAGCTAACATTTGGACGAAGGTGTTATTGGACGGTCCTCCGGTATCGAGCGTCATGCCTCCTCGAGCGACACGCCGATTACGCGCTGTTTGAGCGGCGCGTGTCCACGTTCGACGACATCCTCGTACATCATGCTGACTGGATGACGATTGAACACACTCGACTCATGGCTCGAGCCGGTCTCTTCTACAGCGGACACGGTGACATGACCCTGTGTTACCATTGCGCCGTATCGTTGTCCAACTGGTCTCGTTCGGACGAGCCCGCTTTCACGCATGCCTTCTGGTCGTCGCGTTGCGCCGTTGTATACGATATGGCACTCGAGCGAGCCGCTACCGGTGACAGAGGTGAGATCGAACGATTCGATCGTCAAGAACAACGACCGACCGCAGTCAAAGAATCGAACGTGCGAGCGCGATCTCACGACGATCATTTTGCGCATTGAATGTAGAGCAATAAAATGTTTTTTTTCGACAACGAACGTTTTTTTCTTTCGAACAAAGTTTACATGATCCCATTTTCGCTGCAATCGAAAACGACGCGCGTGTCACCCCGTGCAACCAGGCACAGAGTGGGCAATGTTAGACACGTGGAAGAAGAAATTAACCTGTGGTGGGGGGAAAGTGTACCAATACTCGCGTTCAGCGCAGCGCTCCTCAGTGCGCCAACCAACGCTCGCTCGACGCCGAAGGGCTGTCGGTTTCGTCGCCGTGTGTAACTTTACGTTACACGCGTCGAACGTCCTCGCGCGATGAATGCGTTTCAGGGAACGAGAAAGGTGTTTGTTTCACTGCGGCGAAAGCCTTTATTTCCGAGTTGTTTATTGATAAGCGAGAATATTAATCATTTCGCTGGGACAGTCTAGTCCGCCAAAGTGCCGTCACTGGATGGAAATATGCGACAAAAAATGTTCACAGTGCACCTGTTTTTTTTATACCAGGTATGTGAATATAACAAACGCGCCCAATCGTTTCCGCTCGACCACTCGGTTGCGTCTTATGCCGCGCATGGTACGAGTAGCGTATTCGCAGAGTTTTGGCGGAATTCGTTAAACCCTACGCGCACGATAACTCGTATATTGGGTCTGGAAAAAAAGTTCGTGGCGTTTTTGCGTCCGATCGTTTCCGCTCGACAACTTCGGTTGCGTCTCATGCCGCGCGTAGTACGAGTAGCGTATTCGTAGAGTTTTGGCGGAATTAGTTAAACGCTACGCGCACAATAACTCGTATATTGGGTCTGGAAAGAATGTTCGTGGCGTTTTTGCGCCCGATCGTTTCCGCTCGACAATTTCGGTTGCGTCTCATGCCGCGCGTGGTACGCGTAGCGTATTCGTAGAGTTTTGGCGGAATTTGTTCGTATATTGGGTCTGGAAAAAAAGTTCGTGGCGTTTTTGCGCCCGATCGTTTCCGCTCGACAACTTCGGTTGCGTCTCATGCTGCGCGTGGTACGAGTAGCGTATTCGTAGAGTTTTGGCGGAATTCGTTCGTATATTGGGTCTGGAAAAAGTTCATGTCGTTTTTGCGCCCGATCGTTTCCGCTCGACAACTTCGGTTGCGTTTCATGCCGCGCGTGGTACGAGTAGCGTATTCGTAGAATTTTGGCGGAATTCGTTCGTATATTGGGTCTGGAAAAAAAGTTCGTGTCGATTTTTAATCCCTGTTATCGTTAGGCAATGAACGCTTCCGATGGTTTCCGCTCGACGATATAGAACGAAGTTTTAAATGCATTAGTTACTGTATATCAGATAATTGCAAAAATTTCTCTAAGGTTAAAGCATGTCACAATATTTCACACGATAAGGTTGTCCAAACAACAAAATGTTATGACTGAGAAAATAAGAATAAATGCAAGTAATGGATTGGATATATCTGACGATCCTTTGAATGATACAGATTGAGCTTTGTTATGTTAGCATATTTTATAATACAAGAAATGTAATGTTTACTACTACAATTGATTATATAGAAACAGATGCAGATTCATCTTTTCAAAGGTTACAGATTACAGTAATATAAATGAAAGTTGTAATACATTCAAATTACAAAAAACTAATTATGTGAAAGAATATTAAGAAGAAATAAAAATCATATAACTCAGTGTTCTAATAAATAATGATAAATTTTGTAAAAAATTAATGTTATTGACATCTTTTGTAGTTAGTTTTTCTTGAATTTTCTTGAATAATAACCTTTAAAAAGATATCTTTTTAAAATATTGAACACTATTAATAAACGTGTTAAACTTTTATAACACGATATAATGTTTACTTGTAAAAACTTATGTTATGTACATTATAATAACAAATAAAATAATTATATAACTCAGTGTTATAATAAATGGATATCGAATTTTTTATTACAACGTCTTTTCCTACCAATTAATTTAAACAACTTTTGTCTGAAACATTATTTTATTTAACTAATATTTTGTCTAATGTTACGTAGCAAACGCGCCTGATCGTTTCCGCTCGACTGCATTACGCAACAAACTCGCTCGATCGTTTCTGCTCGACCGCAATATGCAACAAACGCTTCAGATGTCGTACACGCTTCGTTGACTCCGTTTCGAATCAACAAGCTAATGAAATCTAGCGTTACGCAACAAACGCATCCGATCGTTTTCGTTCCACCGTACCGCGCGTAACGATTACGCTCCATTGAATCCGTCTCAGAGCAACGCGAATCAGATGTCATTCACGCGCCGTCGATTCTGTTTTGGAGCAATACGAGCCATATGTCGTTCGCGCTTCGTTGGCGAAGCGTGAATGTTGATGGAATCTAATGTTACGTAGCAAACGCAATTGCGTCGTTTGCGCTCGATCGCATCATACGTAGCGTTCATTTCTTGTCTCATCGACAGCATAATCGTTCGTATATTTAGGCCACATAAATAACGAAAGTCCTCATGTTTCAATGACCCTGATAACAGATCTATAAAAATGAGAATCAAAGCTCCACGCCTTCAGAGTTTCAGAGATCATCAAACTAGTTTATTTCTTCAAGCGGCAAATAAACGATGAAGGTTCAAGTGAGTACAAATAAATTGGTAAAAATTGACTATTTTATAACAAACTATCACTTTGATTTTTTGTTCGTAGCATTTTATGACCGAGGAAAACGATATGTCTTCCACGTTGGGTTTTCCCGCACCGGACGATTCGGTGCTTGTTGCACACCCTGTAATAAATTCGATCAACGACAGCGGATTACGTAATCTGTTTGGAGATTTCAAAGGCGATAAGAACAACAGCACGAGACAAGAGCCGTCAACAAAGAGCCGTCACGTAAACGACACCGATCACATCGATCGCGAAGAGGACAATGAGCGATTCGACGCGATTACGTCGAATGCAAAGAGGACGGTGAAGATGTTCAAATTATAGAAAAAATACTCGCATTTTCGGTGAGTACATTCGTTCAATTATAATTCTTGAATACACTATGTTTCTTACATTCGAACCAGCGATGTTAATATAATTTTTTTGTTACAATCGCGAGCAGAAATTATTCGACCTTCGCTGAGTGCGGCTTCCGATATTATCACAATCAACAACAATCGAGATCAATATGGCGAAGACCACGAACGATCGGCAATATCGAATCCCGAACTAATCACAATATACATCGATCTACCACCAGTATTGAAAAGAAAACGATGCTTGACGTGCAATTAACAGGCAACGGTGTAGTAAGCGCTTTCAACAGTGTAACCATTTATACGGACGAGCGCAAACGTTCGCGAGTAGATATATCTCGAGATCGCAACGGATGGACAATCAAGTTATCGTATAAATAAAAATAATGAATGGCTTTCAAAACGTATGGAGACTGTTTTATTTGTGTCACGTTTAATTGAACCCCGAAGTGCGCGCCGAACGATCATCGATCACAGCGATCGCGAAGAGGACAATGAGCGATTCGACGCGAATGAACACGTCAAGTGCGAAGAGGATGACGAAGATGTTCAAATTATAGAAGAAGTATTCGCATCTTCGGCGAGTACATTCCATTATCAATGAGCGCGCTATCGTTCGCATTCTCCGGTCGCAGGTCCACACCTTGCTTACATGTGATAGCTGAGCGTTTGGCACGCGCTCAGTTATGCGTGGCGCAGTCGAGCGGAAACGATCGGGCGCGTTCATTACGTGATGGATAACAGGGATTAAAAAATGCCACGAATTTTCTTCCAGACACAATATACGAGTTATCGTGCGCGTAGCGTTTAACGAATTCCGCCAAAACTCTACGAATATGCTGCTCGTACCACGCGCGGCATGAGACGCAACCGAAGTTGTCGATCGGAAACGATCGGGCGCAAAAACGCCACGAATTGTTTTTCAGACCCAATATACGAGTTATTGTGCGCGTAACGTTTAACGAATTCCGCCAAAACTCTGCGAATACGCTACTCGTACCACGTGTGGCCTGATACGCAACCGAGTGGTCGAGCGGAAACGATCAGGCGCGTTTGTTACGCCCGATTCGTTAATTGGAGGTACGCGTGGCGAGGTCGAGCGGAAACGATTGGGCGCGTTTGTTGCGTAATGGATAACAGGGATTAAAAACGCCACGAACTTTTTCCCAGACCCAATATACGAGTTATCGTGCGCGTAGTGTTTAACGAATTCCGCCAAAACTCAACGTATGCGCTACTCGTACCACGCGCGGCATGAGACGCAACCGAGTGGTCGAGCGGAAACGATCAGGCACGTTTGTTACGCCCGATTCGTTAATTAGAGGTGCGCGTGGCGCAGTCGAGCGGAAACAATCGGGCGCGTTTGTTGCGTAATGGATAACAGGGATTAAAAACGCCACGAACTTTTTCCCAGGCCCATATTTGTATTTATTATTGTTCGACGATACAATTTACATCGTCGGTGCATTGCGCTACGCGAATTTTTCACGCAACCTGTAGACGGTAACAATGATCATTTTTTGCTTCGTTTTTTTCCGTAGCATCTTTCTATTATCAAAAAAACGCTCACGCGCGCTTCGTGTCGTACGCGTAGTGTTCAACGAATTTCGACAAAACTCTGCGAGTACCTCGACAAGCTCCCCCGTGGGCGCCACCTTGTCGTGGTGGGGGAGCTTGCGTGTCCCGATGATGTACAGGGCTGTACCGGCGGGGGTTTCGACCCCTGGCAGGTTCTACCATGCCGGGATGGCCTGTACAGAGGGACCAGACTAAGAGCGTCCATAATACTCCTGGATGGGCAGCTGCCTCCAGGTTTTAACCAGGGTCTGGAGGGTCTCATTCGTGAGGCCCAAAGGACCCTACAGCGCGGGCAGAGCGGGCTCGTTTGCCTGGTCAAGGCAGCCTGTCTAGGGGAAGGAAAATCCCGAAATCAAACCCGAGTGGGCCAGGCTCGTAACAATCCGGCACCTGGATGGACATATTATGACGACAAAGCACAATGACTTCTCGGTATTCGGACCCGAGAACCGGCGCAGGGAAAGTAGTGTCCCGGCTCTCCCTGTGTCGTCATCGAGCGACAGGCAGCTGCAGGGGTTGACCGCGGGCCCCTGTACCGAAATGGCTACCGCGAAGCGTCGCGGTGGGGAACTGGACCTGGTTCCCGGTGTGTCGTCAACAAACGACAGGTCACCCTGTTATAATAGCTCCGAAAGTAGCCGCAGTCGGAAATCCAGCGGTAGTCGCGCATGTGACCTGCTGTCCGACGTGGACCACGATAGCAGGTCCTCCTCCGAGCAGGAACGCCGGAGAGACTGCTCCCGCCGAGGAGCGTGTACAGCGGGGCCCCCAGGAAATAAGAAGGGGCAGTCGCGTAACGCGGGAGGAACCCCGGCGACCAGTAGCCGAAAGGGCGGTCCGGCGAGTCCCCATCGGGGGACTCGCCGGACGAGCTCCCGGCTCAAGAGGAAGGAGCGGCCGTCGTATGCGGAAGACTCCCCGCACAGTTACGGGAAGCGCTCCTCCTACCGGGGAGGTAGCGAGGTGAGCACTACGGAGGAAGAGCAGCCCAACGAGGGAACAAGGGTGATCAGGGGGGCGCGGTCCAAAACAGCAGCCCCGACGCCGGGTTACTCAAAGCCAGGCCCCCTCTCTAGCAAGGGGGTGCTTGGGCGAGGGGGGCACCGCGAACGTGATTAGGGGGAAAGGAGTGACGACGGAGAAACCTGTTATAACATCTGACGTCATCCTTTCTCAAAGGTCTCGAATACCGGTGGCCAGGGACAGCACGGGCAAGTTTGCGACTAGATCTGGGAACCCTGGGGAAAATAAGGCCAAATTCATCCAGGCCTCTGGTGCGGTTAAAAGAAGGAGGGGGACAACGAGCGGGGAATCGTCCGCGTCTGTCGCGATAGTGACCCTGCCGACACAGCCTAAGCCTCTCCCGACATTGGTCCCGGATAGAGACCCGCGGGGCCGTAAGCCTACGCATGGCCGCTTCGCAGGTATAAAACAAAAGAGGGAGGAGGCGGCAATCAGGAAAAGGGAGGAGGTGGAAGCCCGCCTCGAGATGGAGATAGCGGACCTCCTCGGCAGGGGGATCCTTCGGTCCCTGAAGGAGACGCGCCCTGCCGAGGAGGTCTTTAGGGACTCCGCCTCGAGAGCGCTCTTGAGGGAGGCGAGAACGCCGGAGCTGGCCTCGGAGGTGGGCCGAGTTCTCGGTGCTATAAGGTTAGTGGCACGAAGGTCGAAAACCTTGAAAGGGACCTTCGTGTCACTAATAAATAGAGCGGCCACCTCCGAGGCTATAATGACGACCTTCATTGCGAGGATCGCTGCACGCGGCGAGGAAGGGGAACCGGAAGCCGCAGCGTGCAAGGAGGCAGAGGAGCTTAGGGAGGAATTGAGGGCACTCAGGATACACTCCCGGAGCTTAGAGGAGAGACTGGTGGCCAAGGACATCCAAACGGGCCCGGCACCGGCGCCGCAAATAGCGGCCTTGACATATGCCCAAGCTGCCAGGAAGAGCGGAACTTTGTCGATGGTGGAGGAACCCCGATCAGGCCCTTCAAAAAGGAAAAAGAGAAAGGTGCAAAAGGGACCCGTAATAGAGTGCTCCTCAAGCTCTTCGGAGGAGGTGGTAAAAGGGGGCTCCAGTGGCGTCATCCCGTCATATGATGACACTATGCCACTGGATGCCCCCCTCCGGTCATGAGGCTTCCTATCGGAGGAGTCAGGAAGGAGTTAGGCGACGACCTCGCCAGGCTGAAACTGAAACCAGAAGGGGAAGCGGCATATAAGGTATTGTCAAGAGGAATTGACTATTTCCTGCAATGCAGAGAAAGTCAAGGCGGACAGGGGATCTTGGATTCCAAACGTGAAGGAGCTGATCAATATCTTCGGCCCTCCCTCTGCCTCGACCTCTCTGACGGGGAAGGCGACTGCTGACCCGGTCGGGGAGGGGAAGATAGAGACGAGCAGGGAACCAGCTCCACCCGGGAAGAAGAGAACCGAGGCAGAGAAGAGGAGGAGAAGGAAAGCCAGAGCGAAACAGCTTCAGAGGAAGGATGCGCAACGACCGGCAACCAGTAAAGGGGAGGGAGACAGGGCAATCCCCTCCCGGAAGAAGGAGAAGGCTCTTCCTAAGGTGGAGAAGAAAGATCTGGAACAAGATAGACCCAGGGGAGGAAAAAGAGCTGGTCAAACATCAGGCCAGAAGCGGGGAGATGGGAAGGTGCTCCTTCCCCCTCTCCTAATTGCCTCCCAGACAACAACAACAGGGAACGAAACCTGGAGCAATGTCGTCGGAAGGAGGGAAAAGAGGAGGGAGAATCAAGAGAAGAAGAGGACTCCTCCACAACAGGCCCTCGGCCCGAGGTGGGGGGGAACGAAAGCGGCGGCAGTGGTGCCAAGGCCGCCTAGATCTGCGGCCGTCACCATCACGTGCCCTGAGGGGTCCTATAAGGACTTCATGACTGAGGCCAGACGCCGGATCAACCCGGAGGATTTGGGTATCCCGGGAGCTTTGCGGGTTCGCACGGCTCGAAAGGATGCCCTTTTGATCGAGGTGCCTGGCCTCGACTCAGGGCTCTCCGCCGACCGGCTTGCCGAGGAGCTCGGCAGGCTGGCGGCGGCGAAAAGCCCCGACTACCGCATCCAGAGGCCGGTGAAGATTGCTTCAATGCAAGTCACCGGCCTGGACGCGACGGTCTAGGCCGACGAGGTGACGGCCGCGGTGGCCAAGGCTGGGGGGTGCCTGTCCACGGAAGTATCCGTGGGCAGGTACAACCTTACCCAGCGGGGAATGGCCTCAACGGTGGTGCGGTGCCCGCTTGCGGCGGCCAGCAAGGTTGCCGCGGCGGGGCGGATCCGGATCGGCTGGACCCGCGTCGGGGTGACGGTGCTGCCCGCCCGCGCCGAGTTCTGTTTCAAATGTTTGGAGCAGGGCCACGTGCGCGGGCGGTGCGGAACACCGTCGACCGCAGTGATGCGTGCTATCGTTGCGGTGACCCGGCCACCGCGCCAAAGAGTGCAAGGTGGCAGCGGCCCACTGCCCGGTCTGTGCGGGACTGGGAAGGAGGGCCGACCATAAGGTTGGCGGTCCTTCTTGCCGCCCCCTTACCGGGAAAGAGAAGAGGATGAGGAGGAGAAAGCAGGCCGGAACTGGAGCCGACGGGGGGGCAACTGGGGCCACCCCCCCAAGAAAAAGGACGGGTCGACCTCCTCATCAAGGACGGAAACGGGAGACAAAGGAGAGGTCGAGCAGACCTCTCCTCCAACGAGGGAGGCGGACCAAATGGTGGTGGAGGCGGTTGATGACCGCATCTTGGACCCCGCTAACATGGACATCCCAGTTGAGCCATTGCCCCAGCGCGAGAAGCGGAAGCGCGGGGCCATGGAGGCGGTAACCCTGGCAGCGGAATCAGGGGAAGAGACGGCGGCGACGTGGAAATCGGCGCCATCCCAGGAGGAAACTACGATGGACAAGGTGAGGAGGATGGAAGAGATCGCTCCACCCCCAACGATCGTAGAGGGGAAGCCAGAGGACGCACCATCCCCAGATTCCTTAGTAAGCGCCCTCCCCTCTTACTCCCTAGAGGTGGAAAGGTCGCAGGTAGGGATCCCCCACATAGCCTCGGAGGAGGCAACAGAGCCGGTAGTCTCTGCGGAGGCATCGGATGCAGAGGCCACAATGGCTGACACTCCGTGCGGAGAGGCTGAGGCGGCGTCTTCGCCGCCCGAGGCCTCCACGGAGGGAGGAGGAGCGCCCGGAGGAGGCGTGAAGGCCCAGCTTTCACGCTCCTCCGGGTCTCCCAAGCCAACCTCGGCCGCGGCGCCTGGGCCCAAGGCCTGTGGGTTCACAGGCTTGCGGAACTGGGCGCCGGGCTGGGGGTGGTCACCGAGTCGCACTTCATCCCAGCCGGTAACCCCAACTGGCTGGGTAGTAGGTGCGGCTTGGCGGCCGTAGAGGCCAATCCCGCAGCGGGCTCCCCCCTGTAAGATCAGGAAGAGGGGGAGCTCGTATGTGGCGGTCTACTGCGGGCCCGTCACTGTGGTGGGGGTTTATCTCCCTCACCACAGGAACGAAGAAGGCCGCGGCAAACATGCCCGAATAGAGAAGGTCTTAGGCATGATCGGGGACGTGGTGCGTCGGTGCCACCCCCGACCTGTCGTAGTTGCCGGGGACTTCAACACCCGCTCGGAAGAGTGGGGTTGCAGTTCCCGGCAGCGGGACACTCGGGGCAAGGTCGTGGCCGACTGGGCGGCAGGATTGGGCCTCGTGCTCATGAACACGGAGTCCACCAGCACCTGCGTGCAGCCGGAGGAAGCGGGTCAGTCATCGACTTGACGTGGGCCTCCTCCTCGGCTGCCCGGGACTTCTGGAAGTGGGTGGTGGAGGAGGAGAGAGAATCATTATCTGATCATAGGTATGTGATGTGGTCTCTCCGACTCCCCCCTCCTCACCGCGTGCTGGCCCGCCGCCCTGGGGAGGGGGACTTTCCCCTCCCAAACAATGGGCCCTCGGTCGACTCGACATGGGCAGGTTCCAGGCGGCCGTCCTCGCGGCCACCTGGCATCTCGGAAGAGAGCCAGGTGAACGGGACCTCCTCCCACCTCAGGAATTGGCGAGGGAGGTAGTGGGCATCGTGACGTCAACGTGCGACGCCGGGATGCCCCGGTCCCACCCCCGCCGGCGCCGGGCGGCGTACTGGTGGACGCAGGAGATTGCGGAAATCCGCGACTCCTGCGTCCGAGCCAGAAGGCTGTACACCAGAGCCCGGCGTGACGGGGGGGATGTCGCGGGGACCAAGCAGGGCTACCTCAAGGGGAGGGAAGCCCTGAAGGCCGCCATCCACAAAGCCAAGGAGAGAGCCTGGGAGCGACTGGTGGACTCCTTAGACGAAGACCCGTGGGGACGCCCATACAAACGGACTGTCGGGAAAATACGTCCGTGGGCACCCCCACCAGCGGAGTCTATGGACCCCCGGGACCTCGAGGAGCGCCTCGACACCTTCTTTCCGAGGATGGAGGGAGGCCCTCCCCAGATCCCTGTCCCGGAGTTACGGGACGGGGACTGGGACGAGGACCTGGGGGTCTCGTTGGAGGAGTTCGCCAGGGCCAGGAAGAGGCTCGGGGCCAAGGGCAAAGCCCCGGGCCCCGACGGTATTTCTGGCCGCGCCTGGGCTCTCGCCCTTGGCGAGGGGAACCTGTCCGCAGCCACGCGGGATGTACTGGAAGGATGCCTCAAGGAGGGAGTCTTCCCCCACGAGTGGAGGAGAGCAAAGTTGGTCCTCCTGCCGAAGGAGAGCAAGACGCCCGGTGGGGCGCTAGCCTACAGGCCGATCTGCCTGCTGGATGGGGCGGGCAAAATGCTTGAGCGCATTATTGCCGACCGCCTCGTCCAGCACATGTCCCTGGAGGGGCCGGACCTCCACAGCAACCAGTACGGGTTCAGGCCCGGACGCTCGATGCTGGACGCAATTCAGCACGTCCGGGACCTGGCCCGTACCGCTGTGGAGGAGGAGAGCAGGGTGGTGGTCGCAGTCTCGTTGGATATAACTAACACGTTCAACACCCTGCTTTGGCCGGAGATTGGACGGGCCCTCGAGTACCACGGGGTGCCCGTCTATCTCCGGCGCATCCTGGCGGCCTACTTTAGGGACAGGGACCTCGCCTACTCGGGGAGAGGCGGGGTTCAGGGCTGGCGCCGAATGGAACGCGGTGTTCCGCAGGGGTCCGTGCTGGGCCCCCTGCTATGGAACATCGCGTTCGATCAGGTGTTGCGCTCTCCCCTCCCCCTCGGCGCCCATGTCGTCTGCTATGCAGATGACACGCTGGTGCTGGCCGAGGGGGAGGATTGGGGAGAGGCTCGCCTCTGAGCAGAGACGGCGCTGAACTCGGTGGTGGGCACCATCAGTGACCTCGGGCTGAAAGTTGCCCCCCAAAAAACCCAGGCGATGCTATTTCATCGCCGGGGTAAGGGGAGACCACGAAAAGCCCGGGTCCTGGTGGATGATGTCCGCGTCCGCGTCGCACCCACGATAAAATATCTGGGCCTGACGCTGGACAGCCAATGGGACTTCGGGGCCCATTTCAGGCGCCTGGCTCCCCGGGTTCGCAAGATGAACTCTGGCCGGCTTGATGCGAACCCAGGGGGGCCCGGGATGGCGAGCACGCCGCCTCTACGTCGGTGTCGTGCACTCGGTCGCCCCCTACGGGGCGCCCATCTGGGCGCAACGGCTACTGGCCACCGGCCGCAACAACAACCTGATTCGTCAGACGATGCGACCGGTGGTCATGAGGGCGATCCGGGGGTACGCCACATTGTCGTATATGGCGGCGACCACCCTGGCCGGTTCCCTTCCGGTGGAGCTCCTCGCCGAGGAGAGATTTCTTCTCTATTGGCGAATCAAGGAGCTCCGCCAGCGAGGGGAAGTATTATCGGTCAGGGACCTGAGGGCCCTGAAGGCCCAGGCCTGTGCCTGGACACTCGATAAGTGGTCCGTCGAGCTCGCGGACCCATGGAAGTTCGGACGCTGGACGGCCGAGGCTGTCCGCCCCTGCCTGCCAGAAATGTGTAACGGTAACGCCCGCGGGGTTCGGTGCGATCGGTCGCCCCACCGTCGCGCCCGGCTCGCCGCTTCCGCGACGCCTCGCTCGCCGCCGCGTCGGTGCGTTACTCGGGTGAAGGGCTAGTTCAAGGTAGCTTCTTGGAAGAAAGATGCGTTCAGTGTTTCTGTATTAACAAGTTGGGTGCGTCCCGCAAGGCGCCCCCGTTTATTCAAAAGACGTCCGATGCTATATAATAGATATATGTATATAAGTGTATGTGGGCGGCTCGCTGTCCCGGTGTGGCGTCGGCGATGCCCGTTCCTCGGTGCCCGTGACTCCCCGCTTAGCCGCAAGGATGGTCCCCTATCCGCGGGATCAGAGGGGATGTTCCGCGGCCTCGTGGCAGTCCGACGTCCTCGGCCACGAGTCCTGTTGAGGGCGCTTTACGCCAGCTGTCCTCTGGATAAGTTGGAGGCGGTTTATTCCGGGTAGCTCACCACAGTCACAAGTCGGACTAGCACTGATGATTTCGCGAACAGATACTTCGGAAATATTCTTCGTCGGTGGCCAACGGCTGCCGACGCAGACGGACGAACACTTGTAAATCGGTGAACAGATACTTAGATATATCCTGTGCCGGTGGCTAACTGCTGCCGACACAGACGGACGAGCACGTATGAATCCGCGAACAGATACTTAGAAATATCCTGTGCCGGTGGCTAACTGCTGTCGACACAGACGGACGAGCACGTATGAATCCGCGAACAGATACTTAGAAATATCCTGTGCCGGTGGCTAACTGCTGCCGACACAGACGGACGAGCACGTATGAATCCGCGAACAGATACTTAGAAATATTCTGTGTCGGTGGCTAACTGCTGCCGACACAGATAGACGAGCACGTATAAATCCGCGAACAGATACTTAGAATTATCCTGTGCCGGTGGCTAACTGCTGCCGACACAGACGGACGAATACTTAGAAATCGCGGAACGGCGGCTAACTGCTGTCGTTCGTTCGGAAACAAATACTTAGAGTTATTCTGTGTCGGTGGCTAACTGCTGCCGACACAGACGGACGAATACGGCAATCTCACGAACAGATACTTAGAGTTATTCTGTGTCGGTGGCTAACTGCTGCCGACACAGACGGACGAATACGGTAAATTCGCGAACGGATATTTAGAATTATTCCGTGTCGGTGGCTAACTGCTGCCGACACAGACGGACGAATACGGTAAATTCGCGAACAGAGACTTAGAAATATTCTGTGCCGGTGGCTAACTGCTGCCGACACAGACGGACAAGTACGGTAAAGTCGCGATGCCTGATCGGCCGACGAGGCTCGGCTGCCGGGTCTTATAAAAGTTCCCGGTGGTTCGGTACGGTGTGGAAGCTTTACTCACCGGCGGTTGCTTTGCCTTCTCGTCGACTTCTCTTCACGATTCTCGCTGGAGCTCTCCTTGGTAGCTGATCTGACTGACTGACTGTCTCTCACGGTCTGCCTCGATCTCTCGTCGAGAGCAGGTTTTATACCCTAAATTCCTCTCGACGATCGGTGGCCGATAATCGGGGGATTAGTTCCCCCGATTTCCCGGAAAGTCGCGCATGCGATTTCCGCGAATTACCCCTTTCTGGGGGGACCGATCTTCCCCGACCGTTTCGGAGAATTCGGCCTTTCCCGGCGGTCTGGCGGATTGCCGCGGCATAGGTGTTGCCGGGCGCTTAGCGAGGATTTCTCGCGATCGTGTGACGATCGATGGTCGCCGTCACACGTTGGTAACGGGGGTAAAACTCCTCGTTACAAATGGCGGGCAGGAGGGGACGCGGACTGTCCTTTCACCTGGTGCAGGTACTGACCGGACACGAATTTTTCGGGAGGTATCTGCACAGGATAGGAAAGGAACCAACCACCGAGTGCCACCACTGCCCGGAGCGAATGGACTCGGCGCAACACACGTTGGTCTCGTGCCCCGCATGGGACCAGCGGCGCCGGATCCTGGCCCGGACGGTGAGGTGCAAGATGGAGGCCCTCTCGCTCCCGCGCATGTTCGCGCCATGTGCGGGAGCGAGGAGGTGTAGGGGGAGTCGGCCTCCTTCTGCAAGGACGTCATGTCCCAGAAGGAGGCCGCCGAGTGGGAGCGTCGCCCCCCCAACCGTCCGAGGAGACGGCGGAGGGGACGAGGCTCCCTAGAACAGGGTAGCGGGCTCGAGGTGGCGCCGGCCGAGGGTGAGCAACGATCACCGGACAACCGGAGGTCGCCCACTCGGCCGCCTCGGGCCCGAATGCGGACGCGCGGGGGAGGGATGTTGGGGATAGAGGCGTAAGCCGCCCCCTCTCGCCCTCCCCCGGGCGTCGGCAAGGTAGGGTAGGGGGAGCGAGGCCCTCTGGGAAAGGAACTCGCTCTCCCGCCCCTTCCGGAGTGGAAACCACTTTTGAGGAGGGGGCGGGAAGGGAGGGTGGATGTCCCCTCTCTCCCGTAATGTACCGGAAGGCCTACCCGTTCGGCATGCCGATCAGGGCACCGCGCCCGGACCCTCTCTCTCTGGAGAAGGTCCACGAGGGCGCGGTACTTGGGCGTGGGGCTCCGTTCGAGCCCTGGGGCCGGGGTGTCGGGGAGGGAATGTTGGCGCAGTTCTCCTAACTCCCCCCATCTCGGCCCGACAGGTAGACATCCCGCAGGGGTTTTAGTGAGTAAGAGTCTTACATAACCCCTGCCCCTCCCAGAGGCCGGGGAGTACCTATGGATGGGTTTCCCCTGTTATAAAAAAAAAAGAAAAAGTACCTCGACAAGGACCGCTCCCGTATCGTCAATCAACAACACGAATACGCTACTCGTACCACGCACGACACGAAACGCAACGCCAGCGTCGTGTGATCGCATGTCAACCAAGCGGGCGATATCGAACATTCTCGCTTGTGCGCTCGATTCGTTATTTGGAGTTTCAGGTAACGACCGTTATTGCGTAACACTGCCTCGAAGTCCGGATGATAGTATACCATATTCGTCGAATCAATATCCAATTGAAACATTCCGCCTCGAGAGTATCGCTCGATATTACCGATACGCGGCACGGTACACCCTAGTGTTCCGGCGCACGAATTGACTTCGATCGGGCGACGTACGACGCGGAGAGCGAATTCGTCGCGTGCCCTCGAAACAATCGAATGAAAGTTAGCGCGCAAAGAATAAAACATATCTCTCGTTATCTCAGTTAACAGAGGAAAGTCGTACGCGAAAGCGCGTTTGTACACCAGTGTCAGTTTTTTTCCGACGATCGCGTTAAGGATCAGCGTTTATCACGTAGTCGTCGTTCACCGCGTTATCGTACGCATCGTCGTATTCGTCACGATCCGATTCATCGGTATCGGACATGCGATCGGGGTTTCGCTGCGAAGAACGGTGCTGGCGTTGCGCGGGCGATCGTTGTCGAGACGAGCGCGAGGAGGTAGTCGATAACGATCTTCGATGTTGTTCGTTGGTAGTGGAAATCTTGCGAGCTGCACCGATCCCGGTTTTAGCGCGCGAGAATCTCGCGTCGTTGACTGATTCGTTCGTCGGTGCAACGACGGACGAAGACACTGCTGTAGCACTTGGTCTTTTTCTCTTCGATGACGTTCCGTTACGCTCGTTAACGCGTTCCGTGCTTCTCTTCGTGATCGCCGATGGCGTTTCGAATTCTTTCGACTCGTAGAGTCGCGGTGATTGCGTCTGATGCAACTTCGGACAGATTTTTCCGATGCTGTTGATATGCAAAAATTGAGTCATGCACATGTAGCACGCGTGACCCAGCGACGCATCCACTCTTCGATTACGTATCACGTTCGTGAAGTCGGTTACGCTCAGGTTGCGAAGAGAGCACGTTGTTGATATACGAGTACCAATAGTCCACGAATCGCAGCATCAATTTGTCGGTCATTTCGGTCACGTTGCGAAATGCGTCGAACACGTTCAGGGTCGTCAACAAACGGCGTTTCGCACATTCCGGATTGATATCAGCGCCCTGACATATCATATAAAATTGATTGCACATTGCAACTAACGAGCGTCTGTCCCGAGCACAAATTGGCTTAGTCGACTGTCAGAGTACGGCGTAACTGTTCGGACGATTGCGATTGAAATTCGATTGTGAGATTGAGATTCGATTGCGGTAGCACGTTGTACGCGTTCATCAGTTTGACGAAACTGTGAAAGGACATTTGCGAACGTAAGAGCATTGCGCTATTTGTCGTTATGAGCGCTTGTTTCGCTGCGAACGAATTGGTCCCGTTGTCGTAGTCGTCGATCGCGGTGATGTTAATCGCTGCGTTGTTGGACCGCGGTTGTCTTCGTTGCGATGATGTTTGTTGGATACTGTCTTGATGTTGATACGTCGCGGTCGACGGTGTTGCGGTCGCGTTGGTATCGGCGAATACGGTACCGTGGCGCAACATATTCAGCGTGTCCACAGCGTTTTGCACGTCATAACCCTCGCGAATCAATTCAACGGTAAGTGCGTCCTCGGTCCGATGTTGGGTGTTGCCCTCGATGTCGATCGAATCACTGGCGAACAACGACGGCATATCGCGACCGCTGTCTCGCGGTTGCTGTCGCAACGCCATTGACGCGTCGGTCGATGGTAAGAAGTTGCGACTGACGATCGCGATGACTTATTCGTAGCACCCGACCGATGCTTTATATACCGATTCGCGAGTCTCCCCCCTTTCTCGGTACGATGAAATCGCGGTTCTGGTCATTTCGGAGAGACAGCGTTGAATCGCGACGGATCGGTCCTTCGTTAAAGCGGTTCGTGTCGCGTTTCGACGATATTTCAGCATCATCGGGGAGCGCGTCAACGCGGCAAGAATACTAGATGAAACACCTGCGTCTTGTCGTCGAACGCGTTCGGGTCCGTTTTGATGAGTTCGTTTTGATGCGTTCCTTAATCTTTATGACCATATCGCGGAAATTTGTTCGCGACACGATGTGTCCGGTTTCCTCGATGAATTCGCGTAGAAACCGATACAGATCGCTATCGCGCATCGTGACGGTGGAGTCCTCGTGAATACGGTATCGTTGCAGCAGGGACTCGAACGGATCGATCATCACGTGCAGATTTCGAGCATCTCGCACCATGGCGTCCGGCAGTTCGTCGATCAGCACCGGATCTTCCAATTTTTCGCCGGCTATTTCGCGAAAGATACGCATCGATCGTCGGCGCATTTTGGCAACGCGTTTCATCACCGTTTCGTCGACGCGATCGCGCGACAAGGTCGGATCGTTGGAAGCGGGCATTAGCAGACAACTGGGCAGAACACTATCAATTTGCGTCGTCGGTGCGTTCGATGCGTTCGCACTGTCGAATCCGTCCTCGTCCGACGCGGATTCTTCCTCGGATGATGTCGAAGACGGCGCTGATGATTCGCTCGTGTCGTCGCGATCGCGAGCATTGGTCGTTCAACGTTTGTTCGCTTTGGCGTACATTACACTGATACGGTCGCTCAGATGATACGCCAGCATGCGACGAAACAGGGCCAAACCGTTCATTATTGACTCGAGACGCGCCCTGGATTCATCGTTCAATCCGGTTCGTTCGCCGTGACATCTCATTTCGGCCTGGCGCGCGCCTATAGCGTCGTATAGTGCGTATGTGGCATTATTGTGCGTGCACGTATCGATACCGTAGTGCTCCATGGCGAGGAACAGTCCGGTGCAAAGTTCCGGAAAGTTGACTCCTTTGGCGAAACAGCAAGTGGCGAACTGATACGACACGCTCGGTGTGGCGTTCGTTTTGACGAAATCCACCGCGGTGTCGTGTTGACGGCTGTGCAGAGCTTTGAAACGATGAACCATTCGCAGACAGAAATTCAGTCGAGTGATCACACCGGCGTCGCTGTGCAGCGATATCGCGTCGTTCACGGTCAGAACAATTTTGGCTAGATTGCGCAAATACTGCGTCTGCTGCTGATGAAAGTAGCGGCTCTTCATCATGGTTATGGATATTAGGTTCTTGAACAGTTCCGCGTTCATTCGTTCGGGCTCGTCGGCTTGACAAACGTGCGAGCGCATCATGCTCATCAGATCGGTATTCACCTTGTCCTTTATCCCCTGGCGCAGCGTAGCGTTGCTCAGAGTGCCGCTGAGCACACTGGAGAATATCGGCCTCACCACCTCGCAGAAAGAACAACAACACGTTGGTGTCGCCTCGAGCGAATATTTGCAGAGTCAAGATAGCAACGCTCATACTGTACGCTATGTCATTCGGTACGTAGCGATCCTCTGGTGCGGACGTCACGTAGGCCGCTAAACCGTTCGCCAGCAAATTGTTATCGTACGAGTGTATGTTTCGCTCGGGATACGTACGACACAGAGAATCGTAACACTCGTCGACCAGATCGCTTCTAGGATCGGTCAATTGAGCGAATGCGTTTATACGATAATTCGCTCTGTCCGTTAGACTGTACCAAACATCGTTTCGTTCGATCGCTGTTTCATCGTTATCGAGGCGAATGAACGCGACGCGTCGTTCTCTCTCTCGTATCAAGAGAAACAAATACTCAGCCGCGATATCATATTCACCATCGCGTCATCGTTGTCGCTGTTGTTTTCGCGCGACGACGATATCCATAGTGCGAATTTCGGATCGTCAGCGTGATCTCGCGCAAACTCGTACAATCGCCACGACGCACAGAAATTGCGAGTAGCGTCCAAACTTCAGACGCGATCGTCGCCGAGTCGTCGTCTTCGCTGTTGAGTGCCGTGCATCGATCGACGATTCTTCGTTGTTGCGTTCGCGTCGTCGAACCACGGTGGAACGACGAAGAACTCCGTGGACGACGGTACGAGGTCCCGTAGATTCATGTCCCTCGTGGAGTTCGAATCGATCGTAGTCTCGCATTCGTCATCGCGAACATTATCTTCGATATCGAGCGTCAACTTTCGACGATATTTTCGCAATTCGTTCAACAGCACTTCCTGATCGGTGAGACGATGATCGACGGTGGTCGCGGTTGTCGCTATGGAATCGCGACACCCGTCTGTTTCGCGATTCCCTCGATCCGTGAAGGAGAACGAGCCTCGCGATTCGTCGAGGACGAAGTCGCGCGCGGAGTCGACGGTGTCGCATTGCTGACGACGCAAGAAACCGCGACTCGCCGCGAACGAATCCCGAGCCAAGCGTTCGACCGAGTTCGTCGGTGCACCGTCGCTCCGTTCGTTCTCTCTTTCCGAGAGCACGGATTTGCAGCCCAACGGGTGTAGAGCACGTGCATCATTTGCGCAGTCGCGCCATTAACGTTGCGTGACGGTGATTCCAACAATACACGCATAGTTCGTAGCAGACTGTCGGAACCGCGCAGCAAATGATGACCGAAAGCGTAAGCCAGATTCAACATCGTGATCGCGAACACTCGCGCGAAACGATGCGAGTTTAGCAAAACGTTTCGCGCATCGTTCGGGCTCAGTGTCCGTGGTAACAGATTCGTCAGATCGGCCACTTCGCGTACGAACGGACGATCGAACTGACGCAACACCGACGACGAGCGAACGGTTGTCTCATCGTTATCGTTGTCGTTCGAGCGGTCGTCCGTGACCGTAACGAGAATCGCGTCTGTGTTTTTCCGACGCATCTTTGCGGTCTCGATGCCGTCCGAGATCGATCGCGACAGAGAGGAAGATGCGGATTGTGTCATGGACGTTTCGCTCGATGCTCGCTCCGCTACCACGTACGAGTGCAAATAATGATTCATTGTGTCTCGTGAACATACCAGCGCGAAGTAATTGTTCACGTGTTCGATGGCATGGTACACGAATCGATTCAATTGTCGATCGAGCACTTCATTGAAGCGATACCTCTGCGGCGGATTGCAGTCCTCGTAGTTTATCGTAAGCGTGCGCGAAACGGCTGGTGTACTCAGTTCAAATCTGTTGAGATACAAGTTCAATACGATATAATGCGAAGTGTGCTTGTCCATATAGCGAACAAATTTGTCCAGGGTTTGTCCGCACACCATTGTGATCTGACCGCTGTCGTTCGATGCGTTCTCGTTGCCGTTTCCGATGAGAGAGTTCACGATGCCGCCTAGTGCGCTACTTCGATACGCTTTGTTGACAATGTCCATAGCTTCGTTCAGACCCCTTCGAAACGTGACTACGGCGGCCGATGACGTCATTGCTGAATTTTTTGTACGACGGGGCCCTCATTTTCGCGCAGTTGTCAACCGGTGCTGTTCGTTTCGATCGACGATCGCGAGCATTGAGGTGCGGTGGTTGCGGCAAATCTATCGGTCCGTCACGGGCGAGATTGCGCGATTCGTCGATGTCGCGACTCAATCGCTCGTTCACCAAAGAGATGCAATTTGCTGCGAAATACTTGGCGAAAGCGTCGGAATTGCGCGAAAACATCAGTGCGTCGTTGGCCGGATCCAGGTAACAGGTGCCGTAGTAACGCCAGTGCAGGAAATTCGCGAACTCCAGCACGTCGCGAGACTGTAACAGTTCGCTATAGAGATCTCGAGCGTCTAGTCGTGGACGTAACGATTCGTTGTCGGCACCGTTGGCTACGGCCATTATCTGGATCCGCGGCGTTTCGTCCTCGCGCGATCGCCCTCTGATGCGCGAAATCGAACGCGATCTCCAACAACGCGTGTACAGACGTTCGTAGAGGACATTAGCGGCTACACACGCACCATTTTGCAACAAGCGTTCGTGCGACACGCACATGAGTTCCAAGCGATCGTTCAACGGCACGCGTCGCAGTAGCAGCGGGAACAGCACCATTTCTGAAACTCACATTTTGTCGAGTATAGAAGTGGCTCGTCCATCGCCCAGACGTTGATAGCGATAGAGCAGGAAACGCGTGCGCAGAGCGAAGATAGAATCCGCGATGTTACAGGCTACGAGAAAAAATTCGCACACTTCGCCGAAGCAAAAGTTCTTGCCGAACACATAGAAGTAAAATTGTGACAATGTCACCGAGGGTGTAGCGTTGATCAGATGCAACAACACGAGAGACATGCGCGATACGTGTCTGTGTCGATTCGGTATCCCGCTCATAACGTTAGCGTCCAATAGAAAATCCAAAAATTCCGGACATATTCGTCGGTACAGGTTCACGTGATCGACGTAAACGATCAACATGCGATGATGGCGATCGCTCAACGGTGCGTTGCATCGATTCACCATGCGAATCAATCGGTCGACGATGCGTCGATGCTCCGGCACGGTCGAGCGCGTGAGTATCAGTCGGGCGAACATGCGAGACAGCTGGATCGCCTTCTCGTACTCGCCGATCTATCGATCCATCGCGTCTACGTTGAATCGCGTGATTCGTCGTCTCGCTCGCAGTTCGCGCACTAGTTCCAAGTCTGTTGGTGTGAACACGTAATCGTCGGCGACAATGTTCTTTTCCGATGTCGGCGAATTCACGCGTCGTCCGTGCTCTCCGACGAACGATGACGAGTGCTGTCGCAGCGTCGATAACAACGATTTCGCTTCATCGTCGCAATCGGCACTAGGGGATGAACAAGACAATGAAGCGTTCGAGGATTTCGACGAAGCGATCGAATCGCGATGACGTCGTCGTTTACGGCGAGACGCTCGTTTCTCGCGATTCACTTCGGCGATTGTCCAGTCCCGCGATGTCGCAGTACACGGCTCGTCTGTTCGCGCAACGACGAGATTTGATCATCTCGGTCGTTGTTGCGGACACGCTTCGGCGCGCTGGGTCCTGGAACAACGGTGGCGTGGTCCGAACGGGAAATCGTCGTTGTTGATCCATCGATGACGCAGTCGTCGCCTCGTTCGTTGTAACAGACATGTCTGTGATCGCGATTCAGCGATAGGTCGCTCTTCTCTCGTAGATCGAACGCTCGAACGATCGCGATCGATTCACCGTCGTCGGACGGATTTTCAGCGCGTACGGTGTTCGTCGTCGCGAACGAGACCGTCGGTCCGAGATCGAACGATGTTTGATCGCGATAACGATCGTCGTTGACGTCGAGAGGTTCGCGAGGACGCAACAGCCAGTATTAGCGTCTTCTTCGTTGAGGAATGGCCGACCGTCGATGGTCCGAGGTAGCGACGATGGGACGACCCAAAAACTCGGAGATGTT